>NC_042998.1:8876302-8975592 GCF_006345805.1 Octopus sinensis | reverse complement strand
TGGCCTTGGTGCCAAATTTATAAAAAACAAAATAGTTATTCTGGTCTTTGCATTCTGAGTTCAAAATCCTGCCAAAACCCTCGTTGTTTCCATCTTGTCTGGGGGGTGATAACGCACCATTAGATGGGATACCTTGGGGTTTGTTTTAGCGCTTTGTTTTCTGAGTTCAATTGCCAGTGCCTAACATGGGTGGAAAAGACTTTATTCTATTCCCTGGATTAGTACCATCATCAGGTCATTGCCTTTAGCAGAGTCCATTCCGTTGCAAAGACTCGGGATAGAGATCTCCTGCTTGAGGACTCTCTCTCTGTCCTTACCTTCCTTCCACAATTGTTCTCACCACACATGCAGTACATTCTGGACCATTAAAAATGCCATACCCATTTATCCTATAGACAGACTTATATTTCTTCAATTATTAGGCAGCAAACTGGCAGAATTGTCAGTGCACCAAGCAAAATCCTGCTAAGCATTTTTGCCTGTCTTTACGTTTTGAGTTCAAATCTGATATGGTTGACTCTGGCTTTCATCCTTTTGGGGTTATTAAAATAGGTACCAGTTAAGCACTGGGGTTGATGTAATTGACCTCACCCCTTTCCTGAAAATGCTCTGTTTGTGCCAAATTTGAAACCAATATTCTTCAATTATCTTAATATCGTAAAACCATCTTTTCTACTCGTATTACTACAATAATACTCTTTGCTCCTCAGAGATTTCTTACTGTATTCTAATTTCACCTGAACTGATTATTTCATTTCAATCTTTTTCTCCTATTTATTACCTTTTTTATTCTCATTTATTACCTTTCTATTCTAAGAGCCTAATCTAAATACCTTGCACAGTTCCTTTCCCCCCAACCTACTATTCTGCAACAGCTCAAAATTAAAACATTAATCAATTAATTAACCCTTTAGCATTTAAGCTGTGTGGCTGTGTGGTAAGTAGCTTGCTTACCAACCAATTTAGTTCTGTAATTTTGCAACCATATCCAAAAGATGGTGTACTTGGTTATCATAAAAAAAAATGCAACATGGTGGAAATATATATTTCTTTATTACCCATAAGGGGCTAAACATAGAGGGGACAAACAAGGATAGACAAAGGTATTAAGTCGATTACATCGAACCCAGTGCGTAACTGGTACTTATTTTATCGACCCGAAGGAGGATGAAGGCAAAGTCGACCTCGGCGGAATTTGAACTCAGAACGTAGCGGCAGACGAAATACTGCTAAGCATTTCACCGGCGTGCTAACGTTTCTGCCAGCTCGCCGCCTTTCCACATGGTGGAAATATAGATAAATAGAATATGTGAGAGATGGGGGAATGATAGGAATTCGAGGGAAAAAGAAAAAAGTGTGAGAGGCTGACACAAAGACAGGAGAGAGAGAGAGAATGAATTTGAAAGATTCTTACTTGAAGTGTTTTGGAGATCCTTGCTTTAGTTTTAGAATCCACAACAGGGCCCCTAACTCGACCTGATTTGGAGCGCTTGATATTTCCTAAGGAGAAGCCAAGATCTTCTTGGTAGGCATCTTCCTCAATCTAGAGAAACAGAAAAGTAAAATTACAAAAGCAAATGAAAAAATAACAGCAATTTAAGAGACTCATAACAGATAACATAAAAAAAAAAGGTTAAAACGAACAACGACATAAACAGACATTTTTTGTTAATGAGACTGACTCACAAATTTACAATGGAATTATTTTCCTCTTTAATTTTTTACCTGTTTCAGTCATTGGACTGTGGCCATGTTGGAGAAGCACGCCCTAAAGGTTTTAGTCGAACAAATTGACCCCAGTATATATTTTTTAAAGCTTAGTACTTTTTTTTTATTGATCTCTTTGTGCCAGACTGCTAAGTTACAGGGATGTAAACACCAACGCCAACTGTTATGTAGTGTTGAGGAACAAACACAAGTACACACAGGTGTACATACATACATACATAAATATATATATATATCATCATCAATCATCATTTAATGACCCTTTTCCTTGCTGGCATAGGTTGGATGGTTCGAGGAACAAATGAGCCAGAGGGCTCTTACAAGTTCTATGTCTGTTTTGGCATGGTTTCTACAGTTGGATGTCTCCTAATACCACCTAACAGAGTGTACTGGGTGCTTTTTATATGGCACCAGCACTGGTGAGGTGGTCAAGTACCCACAAGATAAGACCCCTCAACTGAGTCGGGTATAAAATCGAGGAAAAAAACTGTAATAGGAGGGAAGCATGTGTCTTGTTGAAGAGGTGAATACATTGGTTTGCCCACCTGGAAGTGACAGAAAAGAGAGAGAAGAGAAAAGAGGGCTGGGTACAATATGAATATGAACAGAATAGGATAGTGGAGTGAAAATATTCTGACAGATGATTACAGACAGGGAGTCAGTTAAACACAGAGGATATCAGTTCAGTGTAGTGGGAAGTGGAAGTGGAGAAAATAGATGAGGAGTGGGGGAAAGCTTGACAGAGCCTCAGTTCTCCTGAGATGGATGGAGATTTTCAACACTTTATACATACATTTTAATAATAATAAAGGGTAAATTAATTAATTAATTAATAATTTTACCAAGTAGTTCGGTATGTTAATGAAACCATTATTGGTAAACTTATACAAAAATTCTATAATTATGAGTATAATATAATTAGGGTTCAGCAAAATTGTTTCACCACATACTGACATTTAGCAGTTAAACTACTATTTTACTATCATAAGATATCTCCCAGACAGGTATGTGGTGTGAATGAAGCAATTTTGTTGAACCCTAATTATAATTATACTCATAATTATAGAATTTGAACTTATATTTTATATTTATATCTTTATATATAAAAGTGAAGTTGTGTGTCTGTCTCCTACGATTTAGATTCCTAACTACTCCACATTTTGTGGTGCAGTTTAACCAAAACCGGGTATCTTATAGTCGTGATTCATATCGAGCCCTTCTGGGTATTAGAGCGTGTCTACGATGAGTCTACGATTTAAAAAAAAAAATTACCATCATTTTTTTTCCATTTTAATGTATTTTTTCACTATTATATAAGGGAAGTAACTCTCTAAAAATGTCTACGATGAGTCAACGATTATTAAAAAAAAATTTACCATAATTTTTTTTCCATTTTTAATGCATTTTTTGCTATTTTTGGCTATAACTCTCTAAAAATGCTTATATAGTTATTTCCCTTACAAACCCAAGCAACGCGGGCGATACTGCTAGTATAATATATATATATATATATATATATATATATATATATATATATATATATATAAAGTTAATCCAAAACATGAAAACACAACAACGCGAGGACGTGGAACAAGCATAGTGTTATGGATGCTCAGGAAAGAAGGAAAGAAGGAGGGTTTTAATGTTTGAGCGGAGCTCTTCGTCGGGAAACATAGGAAAAGGAAAGATCCAGAGAAGGGAAGACAGAGGGAAAAATCGCCAACGGTACACACGTGGTCAAGATTTCTTACAGTTTTCATCTACCAAATCCACTGACAAGGATTTGATTGGCCCAAGGTATGCCCCGGTGCCACACAGTGGGATTGAACCAGGATCCATGTGGTTGGGAAGCAAAATTTTACACACAAGCCTGCTTCCACTTATTAGCAATAAACAGCACTAAAAAATAAGTGTGCAGTAAAGAGCAAAAATGAAGTTTCAAGTGGAGCTAAGTATGCTCCCAGTTAAAGCTATTCTCTTCCATCTCAGTTTACTATGTGAAGCCTCTTGAAAATAGAACAACAGAACAGAACAATGACTGTCTGTAATTCTTAAGGTTTCAATGTATTGGAGATGACAAGGAACCATTCTGGTGTATCATGCATCAAATACCATGGAAACTATAACGTATGAAGAACTAACCAGCATTGCAACAATAGCGAGCTATATCATCAACCAGAGCCTATTTTGAATGCCATTAGTTTCATAAATGAAAAGTTAGTGACAAAAAGAATAAAAGAAAAAAAACATTAACCCTTTCGTTACCAACCGGCTGAAACCGGCTCTGACTCTGAGTACAAATGTCTTGTTTTCATAATCTTCACCAGACTTTAATCACAATTTATGTTCCTAACACTAGCTGAATGATAACCAAGTATTTTACTAATTTCTTTGTTATATTTCAAGTAATTGAAAGAAACACAGAGCATCTCAATAGAAATACAGTAACAAAAGGTTAAGTAATTTTAATTAGTGAAGAAATTGTCACTGCTGTTGGCATCGTTATCATCATGTGTTTCCATCATAGAAAGCTTTGGCTTCAAGTCCTCTTCTTGCATTGCTCGGCACAAAGTGCAGCAAGCTTTCTTCACTGCTGCTCTTGTACATCCATTCTATGCAATGCTGAATGTCTTCAGGTCATCTTGAAATGTCTGTTGCCGAATGGTCTGCCCTTTTTATTCTTGCTGACAGGTGGCACTCAAGAATCGAGTACATTTGCAACATACATTTCCTTTTCCCTTGAATCTGTGTCATGTTGTCTCATCTATAAGACAACATGATGCAGAATCAAGGGAAAGGCCTGTTCTCAGGCCTTAAATAACCTCATCACTTCTTTCTGTGTCTTACTCGGTCTAATTCTAGTATGCCAAACTTCCACTGCCAATCCAGAGCACTTCTCAGCTACCAAGTATCTCATTTAATTGTTACATATTCAATACAAGTTCAATTGCCTCTTCTTGCAACCTTGAACTTTTCAGCAGCTCTCTAACTAGATACAATCATATGGGTTTCTAAATGTATTACTTTATGCCTTTGGAAATATGCTGTACGTGAGAAAAGACAGGCAGGACAAGTGAGCCCAGCCACTTATGCATGCCTTTCCTCCCTTGGACACAAAAACCTGCTGAGGCAAGCGAAGTCGATATAGAACCTCATCCGACGACAGGCCACCCATGCCAACCCCCTTTGCTTGCGAAGAAGACATGTTGGGGGCAAGTGAAATCGAAATCGAATTGAACCAATCCTATGACTGGCACCGGCAGATGACAGGACCCCTGGACTGGTGGTACGTAAAAAGCACTATCCGACTCATGGCCGATGCCAGCGCCTCCTTGACTGGCTTCCGTGCCGGTGGCACGTAAAATGCACCAATCCGACCGTGGCCGATGCCAGCCTCCCCTGGCACAGTGCAGTGGCACGTAAAAAGCACCCACTACACTCACGGAGTGGTTGGCGTTAGGAAGGCATCCAGCTGTAGAAACATTGCCAGATAAGACTGGAGCCTGGTGCAGCCTCCTGGCTTCCCAGATCCCCGGTTGAACCATCCAACCCATGCTAGCATGGAGAACAGACGTTAAATGATGATGATGATGATGACAGTCAGCATTTGGATTGGAATCTAATCTGAAATGCTTATGAAAGAATATTTTTTTGTTTTTATTTGCAGGGTCTGGAGGTAAGGGTAGGCCTTGTGGCCTCTGCAAGTACTCTGAAACTGGTGACATTGATGCCAAGTTGACACCTGCCAGGAAAACGTGAGCAGGGAGATGACAGACAGCCATGTTCTGGGGATGAAGGACTGGGAATAGTTGTTAGTGTGAGGCCTGGCTGGAGTGAGGAGAGGAGGTTTGAACAGGACAAATTAATGTGAGGGTGAAATGAATGGGTGGAGAGTGTCTGAATGGCAGAGATACAAGATCCACCAATCTCGAAGAACAGAGGCTATTTTAGTAGAAGTAGAATGTCTGATGATGATATTGATTATAATAATAATAATAATAATAATAATAATTGTGTACAGTGCTCAGGTGCACTACAACTCATCTAAAGTGTATATATAATCAGGTGTAGTTTCGGCGGATTTCGGAAAGCATGAGGGCCTTAAAGGATGCAGTGTCATGGCAGTCAACAACTGACGCAGGCAGTTTATTCCATGCTTCAGCAACTCTGAGCGTGAAAAAATGTTTCGAAAGTCATGGGAGCTGTGTCGTTTTCTGACTTTGTAGGCATGTCCACGTGTGTTAGACACATGGAGATCAAAAAGGTGTTCAGTGTTGTTGTTGGTGAGGTGGTTGATAACTTTGTGGGTGTTTACCAAGTCCATCGCCAGACGCCGAAGCTTCAGTGAATCCATGCCCAGGGAAACAAGGCGCTCAGAATATGGTAGGTGTCTGATGGAGGGTATGCGTTTGGTTGCACGTCTCTGGACAGATTCCAGGAGGTCAATGTTCTGAGCAAGATATAGGGGTTCCAAGAGTGATGATGCGAATTCCAAGTGTGGTCGTACCATAGCTGTATACAGTTTTAAATAGATGGCTGGAGAGCGGCTAACAAAAGTCTTGCTGAGTGATGCCAAGACACCCTCGGCCTTCTTGACAATTTTAGAGATATGCTTTGTCCAACACAAATCACTGCTGACAGTGATGCCTAGGTCACCTCGCAAGAGGATTTCTTGATATCAGTGTTGTGGAGGGAGTATGTGGACACAGGGTTTTTTCTCCCAAAATGCATGGTGGTACACTTGTCCACAGCCAGTTTCAGTTGCCAGTCTGTGATCCATTGCTGCATTGTGTCTAGGTCTGATTGCAGGAAAGAGTTGTAGACATCAGGATCAGTCCTCTTGATTTCAAGGTACAGCTTGATGTCGTCTGCATATTTCAATACTGTGGCATTCTTTAAATTGGCATCTATGTCATTAATGTATGCCACAAACAGGAGGGGGGGGGATCATATAAGCATTGCTGTTACACTTTATGCAAGTATAACAGCTGTAGAAACTCTGCCAAATCAAGATTGGAGCCTGGTGCAGCCATCTGGTTTGCCAGCCCTCAGTCAAAATCGTCCAACCCATGTTAGCATGGAAAGCAGACGTTAAACGATGATGATGAACTTAGAATTTTTGAGTCTATAACAGGAACATTTACAGAAAAAAGCTGTTGTTCCAAATATTAGATGTATCACTTATAGAGAAGAAAATAGAAGGAAAACTAGATGGTTTACTTAAAAGGAATGGAAAATGGATTATGCTGTTTGATGATGTTTTGGTGAGGGAGATAAAATGTGTCTGAAACAATGACGTATGCAATGGAAAATGAAACCATCTCAGATAATTAGAAATTCTTATCTATTTATTAATAAACTTAATAAAAAGCAACGTTAATATATTTGTTTTGCAAGATTCTTGATGTGAAATCGTGTGTTGAAACATGTATTTCGGAATGGTCATTTTGCCAGTTTAGCCAATGAAAACACATGCACTATATATTTGGTGTTACTTTGCTTCAGCTTTATTTATTTTTTACATTAATCTTAATCTTATTTCGGCCAGAGTTCTTTCGTCACACTTCTGTGACCTCATCAGTTAGTGCATGTATTTTTATTGGAAAACTGGCAAAATGACCATTCCTAAATACAACAACATTAATAAAAAGCATCTATAACTTAAACCTTTCATGAAATATACTAGTTATGTGTTTCAAATAATTTGAATATAATCAACAATTTAAAGGGTTTTAGTCAATTTTTTTCATGATTAAGTCAAATATTTTGAACATAAAGAGAATGTTCTTACATAAATTCTTTTTATTCAAAATTGTGATATAAATACGAACACCTTAAAACAGTTTGTGTAATAGAATCAGCAGCAATTTAGGTAGAATGACATCAAAAGAGTTAATATATTTGTAAGACTAGACTTACTTCTCGCTCTACTTTGTTTCCAAATATTTAAACTTAATATTCTAGATTTGCCTCCTAATTAGAATTACCCATTTAGTTACTGATTTGTTTTTCTCGTTACTAAACATGTAATCTTGTTTGTTTAAAATTTTCCCCCAATATCTTTAACACTTGCTAATACATAATATAATTTGTTTAGAAAATCTCTTAAAATAAAACTGAAAAATGTCAGTGTGGAAAGTAATAAAATATGCATGACTTTCGACATCATCATCATCATTGTTTAATGTCCGTTTTCCATGCTGGCATGGGTTGGATGGTTCGACTGAGGTCTGGAGAGCCAGCATGTGCACCAGGCTCCAGTCTGGTCTGGCAATATTTCTACAGCAAGATGCCCTTCCTAATGTCAACTACTCTGACAGTGTAGTGGGAGCATTTACGTGCTGGTGGAATGGGAGCCAGTTAGGCACAGCCCTGGCATCGATCATGTTCGAATAGTGCTTTTTACGCACCACGAGGCATCAACCATATTGGGATGCTGCTTTTTATGTGCCGCTGGCACGGGAGCCAGGTCAAGCGGTCCTGACACTGACCACATTCAGATGGTGCTTTTTACATGCCACCAGCACAGGAGCCAGTCAGGCGGACTTGGCATTAATGACGTTCGGATGGTGCTTTTTTTTGACATGTGCAATTAATAAACTTAACTCAATGTAAGGTAAATTGAAAACTTCCATTAAAACCTGTATTGACAGAGAATGTTAGTAAAGAATTGATGAGAAGCAGAATATAACTAGAATAAGTACCGAATGAAAAAACCTGCTTTGCTCATACAAAATCCATTGTTTTCCAAACTTGCCAACACTGCATATCAATCAGCCTCGCTTAGACCAATAAGGTGCACAATGCTTTTACCTTCCAGCATCCTTGCTTCATAATGATTTGTAATATCTTCTTCCCCAGAATTACACACCTTTAGAGATCCTTTTCTATCAATACTTTCTCCACTGACCATTTCAATAATCCAAACAGCATTGAAATCTCCTAATCTGGGATTTGCTCCTGAGTTTAGATGTGTCTAAAATTTATTACAAGTACTTATTTCTTTATTGCCCACAAGGGGCTAAACACAGAGGGACAAACAAGGACAGACAAACGGATTAGTTAAGTGATTATATCGACCCCAGTGCGTAACTGGTACTTATTTAATCGACCCTGAAAGGATGAAAGGTAAAGTCGACCTCGGAGGAATTTGAACTCAGAATGTAATGGCAGACAAAATACCGCTCAGCATTTTGCCTGGTGTGCTAACGTTTCTGCTAGCTCGCCGCCTTAACTTGTAATTTATTACAGGTAATTTTTACTTGTAATTTATTACAAGTGCTGCTTCTATCAAGGCTATCACACACACACACACAAAATAAATAAATAAACAATGGAAAACAAGAAAAAGAATGATTATTAAACTTTGAGTTGACCAAAACACCCACTTAAAAATACAATGCAAAAGTACTAAATGAAACTCACTTCACCAAAATTCATTCTGTTACCAAGTTTCCTTATCTCTGTTAGTCCAAGACGCTCTTTCATTTTTCTTGCTCTGTAAAGTAAATATGTAAAACATTTGATAACAATACAAGGAAAGAGAAAATGGCTTCATTAGAAGATAGAGTGTAAAGATTGAAAAATTTATAATGCAGTCTTTAAACAGACAAATCAACATGCTTTTCAGAATTTGCTTGACTTTCGTTTCCTTTATAATTTAATATGAACTAAGTGTTTCTTACTTCAATTATGATACTATGGGTAGAGAGGAAAGCAAGTTGAGACATTCAAAACTTCTCGAAGGACAAAAGTGATGTAGCTTAAATAATATGAACTCTGCCTGCCAAATACTGAAACAGTTATAGTTCACTTGGCTGTTGACTTCTTTTACAACAGAATAGAAAATAACTAACAAAATATAATTTTTATAATAAGTTTAACACAATACTTCAGAAATACAAATACCGAACCTCTTATCTGGAATCCAGAAATCCAGAATTATCAGAAATCTGGCTATTTTTGGAACTGGTTAGCTTTGAATTTTGTGGACTGTAGTAATTCAACTATATATATACATAGTACAGTATTCTATATTTAAGAGTTTTAAGAATTTTAAGTGGCTTAATAAAGATCAAACAAACCCTACTTTAAAAATGTATAATTTGTCTGCTATGCAATTTTTTAAATTTACTTTTCGTAGTTTATTTTATATTTTCTGTATATATTTAGCCTGTGACCTGAATTCGGACCAACTCTGGTCTCAATCAAGGCTGCCAGATAAGAGGTTCAGTGCCTATATTGAAACACAGAACATCTGACAAAACATCTTATGGCATTTGGTTATGTCCCTTTATGCTTTGGATGATATCTCACACATAGCATCAGATCAATTTTAAGATTTCAAGCAATTTACCTCAATTTTTATAATGGCATCATCCATAAATCATAACTACCTTCATATAATTGTCAAATCTTTTTTGTTAAGTATAGTAACATACAGCAGTAATTAACAAGCTTGACCATGGCTTTCACTGCATCACTTTGAAATGTGTACAGATTTATCTTAGGCAGAAAACATACTGATTAAAAGCTTTAGTGTTCAGTTTACTCTGTCAAATATTAAACTCAGTTGCGGTTCATAGATAAAATTAGTTGGGGTGCTGCTTCAGAAAGTTTTTAGCCTTTGTTTTAATACTGTATAAAAGGAAACAAACATATAAAAAGAAAATTTACACATAAATTTGAATGGTTTGTATTTTAGCCACTGCTGAGTAGTGTGTTTAATTTGTTCACTGAACACTGCCGTGAATTCCCCCTTGTTTTTCAAAAATCCCAACTAAATCACAAAATAAGGGGGTGGGGAAATGTGCCCTTTTTCAAATCCTGGCAGCAACATTGAAGTTGGAAGCAGGTTAATAATCTAATTCTACACTTTATCACATTCAAGAATATAAATACGTGTTTAAGCACAACATGTACCTTCCGCCTGGCACTGTCATTCACGCAGTGCTCTTCTCCCTAGTGTGAAGCTTTCTATCTTGGACATGTGAGCATGCGCACAACAGCCAAACACCGCATCACTGGAACTGTGAATCGCAGAGTTCTATACAGGGTTTTTTTTTTTTTTTCATAAACTAGGGGATGGCTACTGACATTAAACTTAAGGATTGTATAATGTACAAATATAAAGAAAGAATTAAAGAAAAAAAGGACGCATTATATTGAATGTTATCGATAATATCGAGTGGAAATAGGGGTGCTGCTGCAGCTCCTATACACAAGCCGCCACTGGTAATACATATTTATTCATTGTTTTGAATAATTATGCATTATTTTATAGCTTTGAGATTTAATGATGCGATTGTTCATTTTTAGAACAACATTGTAGGGTAGAGGTGGGACACCAGATCTGGCCAGTTAGAACATAAAAGCAGGTAGAGTATTTGGGCTTGATATGGCGGATTTCTATGCTGAAGGGTTAAAACTTTGGTCATGTGACACTTGCAAATATTTCCACTTCTTTATCTTGAATTTTGGCATGAAAATTGAATATGGTACTCCTGGTTTTAAGAAGATATTTGCAAATTTAAATGGAAACCCTTTGGTTTCCACAGTATATAAATGTGAATTGATTAGTATTGGGGGTGTCCGGAAAGTTCATGCCGATTTATAGTAGCTTACCTTTCGACTTATTTTAGAACATGGTTGAGTCCATAAAATAGGATTTTACTACACCTCCACTTAGAGCACAGTTTAAGCTATCTTTTTGCGGAAGAAAGTTTATGTTCCTATAACCAGTGTTAATTCTGTAACCCTTTTAAATGGAAGTTAAGAAAGTTCATTTTCGGTACTTGATGCTTTGGGAACCAGACAAAAATTGCTGCAGCTCGGCTGGGATGTGTTACCACCCTCAATATTCACCAGATATTGCTCCTTTGGATTTCCACTTATTCAGGTCTCTGCAGAATAGTCTTAATGGTAAAAATTTTAATTCCTTGGATGACATAAAAAGATACCTTGATGAATTCTTTGCCATGAAACCACCTCAATTCTGGGAAGAGGGTATTTCAAGTTAAAGGAAAGATGGAGACACATTGTGCAACAAAATGGTTCAAATATGGTTGATTAAAAATTAACGGCAAGTTTATTGACCTTTTCTCTCCTTTAAAAATCGGCACAAACTTTCTGGACAACCCAGTATAAATGACGACAAGTGCAGTTGGATACCACAGAGATTTCATAGAATTTTACAGATATTAACTAAATTCTTTAATTAAATCTAATTCAAATTTGAAAGTTAGAATTAGATTCAAAGAGATTATCAATTTTCCATTTTAATCACCCTGCCCAGATTCCCACAAAATTGTTGTACGTATGTAAATGTTTTTCTTACCTGCGGCCACCACGCTTCTTGCGAGGGGGGTCAATGGGTGCAGGTAATGGCTTGACATGTTTATATTTGTGAGGTTCCATCAACTTGTCCAATTTGTGCTCAATTTCTGCTTTGAGAGTTTCTCCAACATGACCATCTTGACTTTCATGGAAGCTATCAACACGTGCAGCCAAAGTGCTTTTGGCGGCAACAAACTTAGCTGCAGTTTTCCTTAAATCCTAGTGAAAGAAATCGAATTTTTAAAAATGAATGTATCAATTTGAAGACTTAGTAAACGAAAAAGTATATCAAACCACTGTGACATTTCTTTGTTCTTAATATACAACAACATCATTTAACATCTGTTTTACCATGCTGGCATGGGTTGGATGATTTGACAGGAGCCGGCAAGACCAGGTTCCTTAGTCTGTTTTGGCATGGTTTCTGTAGCTGAATGCCCTTCTAATGCCAATCACTTTACAGAGTGTACTGGGTGCCTTTTACCTAACATCAATGCTTTTTACTTGGCACCATCAGCAGTGCTTTTTTATGTGGTACCAGAACCAGGTCCTTTTTTATGTGGAACCAACACCAGTGCTTTTTATGTGGAACCAACACCAGTGCTTTTTATGTGGAACCAACACCAGTGCTTTTTATGTGGAACCAACACCAGTGCTTTTTATGTGGAACCAACACCAGTGCTTTTTATGTGGAACCAACACCAGTGCTTTTTATGTGGTACCATCAGCAGTGCTTTTTTATGTGGTACCAGAACCAGGTCCTTTTTTATGTGGAACCAACACCAGTGCTTTTTATGTGGAACCAACACCAGTGCTTTTTATGTGGTACCAGCACCAGGTCCTTTTTTATGTGGAACCAACACCAGTGCTTTTTATGTGGAACCAGCACCAGGTCTTTTTTATGTGGAACCAACACCAGTGCTTTTTATGTGGAACCAACACCAGTGCTTTTTATGTGGTACCATCAGCAGTGCTTTTTTATGTGGTACCAGCCAACCAGGTCTTTTTTATGTGGAACCAACACCAGTGCTTTTTATGTGGAACCAACACCAGTGCTTTTTATGTGGTACCATCAGCAGTGCTTTTTTATGTGGTACCAGAACCAGGGCCTTTTTTATGTGGAACCAACACCAGTGCTTTTTATGTGGTACCATCACAGGGCTTTTTTTATGTGGTACAAGAACCAGGCCCTTTTTTATGTGGAACCAACACCAGTGCTTTTTATGTGGTACCAGCACCAGGTCTTTTTTATGTGGTACCATCACCAGGGCTTTTTTTATGTGGTACCAGAACCAGGGCCTTTTTATGTGGAACCAACACCAGTGCTTTTTATGTGGTACCAGCACCAGGTCTTTTTTATGTGGTACCATCACCAGGGCTTTTTTTATGTGGTACCAGAACCAGGGCCTTTTTTATGTGGAACACAACACCAGTGTTTATGTGGTACCAGCACCAGGTCTTTTTTATGTGGTACCATCACCAGGGCTTTTTTTTTATGTGGTACCATCACCAGGGCCTTTTTATCTGGTACCAGCACCAGGGCTTTTTTATGTGGTACCAGCACCAGGGCCATTTTATGTGGTACCAGCACCAGGGCTTTTTTATGTGGAACCAACACCAGTGCTTTTTATGTGGAACCAACACCAGTGCTTTTATGTGGAACCAACACCAGTGCTTTTTTGTGGTACCATCAGCAGTGCTTTTTATGTGGTACCAGAACCAGGTCCTTTTTTATGTGGAACCAACACCAGTGCTTTTTATGTGGAACCAACACCAGTGCTTTTTATGTGGTACCATCAGCAGTGCTTTTTTATGTGGTACCAGAACCAGGGCCTTTTTTATGTGGAACCAACACCAGTGCTTTTTATGTGGTACCATCACCAGGGCTTTTTTTATGTGGTACCAGAACCAGGGCCTTTTTTATGTGGAACCAACACCAGTGCTTTTATGTGGTACCAGCACCAGGTCTTTTTTATGTGGTACCATCACCAGGGCTTTTTTTATGTGGTACCAGAAACCAGGGCCTTTTTATGTGGAACCAACACCAGTGCTTTTTATGTGGTTACCAGCACCAGGTCTTTTTATGTGGTACCATCACCAGGGCTTTTTTATGTGGTACCAGAACCAGGGCCTTTTTTATGTGGAACCAACACCAGTGCTTTTTATGTGGTACCAGCACCAGGTCTTTTTTATGTGGTACCATCACCAGGGCTTTTTTTATGTGGTACCATCACCAGGGCCTTTTATCTGGTACCAGCACCAGGGCTTTTTATGTGGTACCAGCACCAGGGCATTTTTATGTGGTACCAGCACCAGGGCCTTTATGTGGTACCAGCACCAGTGCTTTTTTATGTGGTACCAGCACCAGGGCCATTTTTATGTGGTACCAGCACCAGGGCCATTTTTATGTGGTACCAGCACCAAGGCCTTTTTTATGTGGTACCAGCACCAGGGCCTTTTTTATGTGGTACCAGCACCAGGGCCTTTTTTAAGTGGTACCAGCACCAGGGCCATTTTTATGTGGTACCAGCACCAGGACTTTTTTTATGTGGTACCATCACCAGGGCCTTTTTATGTGGTACCAGCACCAGGGCTTTTTTTATGTGGTACCAGAACTAGTGTTTTTTTACATGGCACCAGCACCATCTTAATTTGTGTATAATAAAAAGAAAAAGATTTTATGAAAATTCAAAAGGAAACTTACTAGTGGTGTTTTGGTGCAAATTTCACATTGATAAATAAAGCTGTATGAGGCATTATAGCTGCAGTGGAGAAACCAGAGAGGGTTTTTTTCTGTGCACCAAGAACTAAGAGATTACAGGCTGGCATTTTTGAGAGGTTCGTTAAGCACCAGCAACACCTGTAAAATGTAAAAATTTAAATGCTTAAGAAATTAAATGTTTAATTGAAATATTAACAGTGTTATCTGAAAAGAAACAAGTTTCTAATGTGATACAGTGACAAGAAAAATACCAGAGGCATAATGGTAAAAGAATGTATTTTGTACAATAAATTTCTGATTTTGGAGTTTGTGCTTATATTAGAAAGATTTAAACAATTACGGAATCTAAGGACTATTTAATAGTTCTTAATGTTTTTGCTATCAACATGTCTAGACTGTCCCTGGCTCTATGATATGAATTTCCTATTACTGCAAGAAACCAGTTATATCAACTCAAAATTTCATTTCACTGAACATCAGAAAACAGTTTTATATACCAAGCTATCTTCTGTTGAGGAATGTCATCATCATCGTTTAACGTCTGTCTCCATGCTAGCATGAGTTGGACAGTTCGACCGGGGTCTGGGAAGCCAGGAGGCTGCACCAGGCTCCAGTCTGATCTGGATGCCCTTCCTAATGCCAACCACTCCATGCGTGTGTAGTGGGTGCTTTTTATGTGCCACCAGCACAGGGGCCAGAGGAGGCTAGCAACGTCCACGATCGGTTGGTGCTTTTTGCGTGCCACCAGCACAGACGCCAGTCAAGGTGGCGCTGGCATCGGCCAAGTTCGGATGGTGTTTTTACATGCCACTGGCACGGGTATCACAACTACAATTTCCATTTGATTTTATTTGATCTTGATATACTTGACTCAATAGGTCTCCTCAAGCACACCAGGTCACCCTATGATCCAAGGTAAGCACAGCAGGCCGTCCTGTGAGCCATGAACTCACTTTATTTGTTGGGTCTTCATGTTTGAAAATATTTTTTGTTGATATATCTCAAATTTATTAACCCTTTAGCATTTAAACTGGCCATATCCGGCCAAAAGTATTCTGCCTGTTTTATGTTCAAACTAGCCCTATCTGGTCTCTCACACCACCCTACAATATCATTTTAAAATTAACAGCTACCTCATCAAAATCTCATAGCTACAAGATAATGCATGATTAATTCAAAACAATATGGATAAAGAAGCATTAATTTTGGCAGAATAATGCGAACACTAAAGGGTTAAGGCCATGTAACTCGCAGAAAATATCAATACTATTTTTTGATAGATATTTAACATCTTTACTGGAATAGCCACAAAATTTAATTTCACAGTAAAATGGTTAAAGTGATTTAAATTAGAACCTGCCATCAAAATTTCATGTTAAATTAAGTTCCAAACACCAGCATAATAATGACAAAGAGATTTTGATAAATTTTTAATTATTTTCAAAATTAATTGAAAAAACAAGCAGTGTTGCAACAAAAATATGGTAATGAATGGAATAAATTCAGTTTTCAATTTTCCTAAGAAATATTGAAAAATTGTATAAATGAGTCAACAGAATTTGTTAGGATCAAATTTCAATAAAAAGAACCAAGCAATAGTGAAATCACTACACAGGAAAAGAGACAAAAAATTCATTCCCGTCCTTGTTTTAACAACTTTTCCTGTTGGTATGGATCAGATGGAACATTTTGAGGCAAATTTTCAACAACTGGAAAACTCTTCCTGTCAATCTCTGAACTCTTTGCAATTAAATTAATAATTAGTCCTTGAAATAATGACTAGCTCAAAGGTTAGACATGTTTTCTGGACAGATTGCAAACAAAGGCACTATGTATGGTGACCACACTCATGCACACATCCAAATTTATGGATATATGACAAGCCTTTAAATTTTCCATCTAACAATTCCATTTACAAGGCATTGGTCAACCTGACATGCAAAGGAACTGAACCCTACACCATGTAGTTACAAAGTGAAACCTTCAACTAAACAAGTGACTTCAAATTTCAGTATATACAAACAACCATGTCCCAGGTTTAGTTATTTGCAGGTATTTTTAAAGAAACTTGGTTGCTTAACTTGTGCCACTAAATCATTACATAGTTATTATTGTTGCTTAGTCCAGGTCTACCTTGATTGTGCAGACCAAGGCATTCCAGCCATAACAGTCCTCTTGTTTCAGGCAGTTTACCTTGGTCAGCATTATCTATGTCTTTTCCATTTTTAAAGAAAAAAGGAGGTGATATGAGAAAGACATGGCTACTTTTCTAGCAGATTGTGCAACCACATAGAGGCTCTCTCAATACACTGACAAAGACACAAAAAGCATAGGTTTATATGATGGTATACAAAGCACCATAGTTTATTCCATGTGATCATCATCATCGTTTAACATCTGTTTTCCATGCTAGCATGGGTTGGACGGTTTGACCGAGGTCTGGGAAGACAGGAGGCTGTGCCAGGCTCCAGTCTGATCTGGCAGTGTTTCTACAGCTGGATGCCCTTCCTAATGCCAACCACTCCATGAGTGTAGTGGGTGCTTTTACGTGCCATCAGCACAGAGGCCAGGGGAGGCTGGCAAACGGCCACAATTGGTTGGTGTTTTTCATGTGTCACCGACACAGACACCAATCAGGCGTGTGCTAGCATAATATGATGTCTAATACAAAAGAGGCTGACGGAGCTTATAGCCTGAATAGACTCCAGTAGAGTAGAAATGTTTAAAGGTGAGATGTAATCATAAAGTTCAAGTTTTCCAAATAAATGGAAAAAAAAAAACAACAAAAGAAAGATTTTCATAGTTTGAGAGAAAGAAAACCGTGTTTTCAGTAATGTATTACTTTTTTGAGTTCAAAAACTGCCAAAGCCAACTTTGCTTTTCATCCTTTTGGGGGCTACAAAAGTACCAGCTAAGCATTAGGTTTTGGTGTTACTGACCACCCACTTGAAACGTTTCAGGCCTTGGGCCTATAGTAGAAGAATCATTTAGATCAGGAAAGAAGGACAGTGCCATATCATTTGCAAGTCTTCCCAGACTGTTACGGTTATCTACTTGCAGAAATTGCAAAATGAAAAGAAAAATTCTTACCCATCAATTTAGCAGCTATTGAGGCACCGACAATTGTAGAGATGTTGGGTGCAATAAAGCTCATCCGAGACTCTACATAGTGGAAAATACGCTGTTTGTAGTCATTCAAGTCAATAGCCTAGCAGATAAAAAGTTCAAAAATAAAAAAAATTTCAAACATCATATTTGTAAGAATATCACAAAAAACTGAGAATGAGATAAAAGTACCACTTAAACTACATACACAACAAATAAATTACATATAAATACATGTAAATTACATGTAAATTTCTGCTCTTGTGGTAAATAATTACACAAAATAATCATCATCATTATTGTTGCTTTAACGATTGTTTTTCAGTGCTTGAATGCGACAGAGTTTGTTGAGACAAATTTCTACAGCCGAATGCATTTCCAGGCCCTAACCCTCACCTGTTTCCAAGTAAGGTAATATTTTCCCCATGACCAGACATGTTTTCACAGAAAAATGAAAATGAATGACACTGCTTGTATGATAATGACTATTATTTACAATTATCTTGCGACGTCGAGACAAGGAGACACTAACACATATATTCATGTATGGCAGGCTTCCTCCAGTTTCTGTTTAAGAAATTCACTCACAACAATTTGATGATGATAGAAGACACTTGTCAAAGGTGCTACAAGTGGGACTGAACTTGAACCTATGTGGTTGGGAGGCAAACTTCTTAACCACACAGCCACTCTATAAATGAGATACTGATGAAAATAGTTTTATGGTACTGTAGCATTTTGCTACAGAGTGCTTCCAACAATAGAGTGCTCAGAGTGCTTCCAACAATTTTATACATCAACTGGATAAAAAAAAAAGACAATAAAAGTTAGGTTTACAGATTCTAATTTACAAAACTCAGTTGTCCTAAAGGACAATGGGATAATACATATGGTTGATTAAGTATTAAGTGTAATAGTTTAAGTAGTAGGTGTAAGTTCAATCCTGGTTCAGTCAAACAATACATAAGGATAAAGCATCCTTCTTGAGCCCTATGAACTCATAAGATCCAGTTTCCAAGTTTCTGTGGCATACATTGTGTTGGACAAAGCATATCTCTAAAATTGTCAAGAAGGCCGAGGGTGTCTTGGCATCACTCAGCAAGACTTTTGTTAGCCGCTCTCCAGCCATCTATTTAAAACTGTATACAGCTATGGTACGACCACACTTGGAATTCGCATCATCAGTTTGGAACCCCTATCTTGCTCAGAACATTGACCTCCTGGAATCTGTTCAGAGACGTGCAACCAAACGCATACCCTCCATCAGACACCCACCATACTCTGAGCGCCTTGTTTCCCTGGGCATGGATTCACTGAAGCTCCAGCATCTGGCGATGGACTTGGTAAACACCCACAAAGTTATCAACCACCTTACCAACAACAACACTGAACACCTTTTTGATCCCCATGTGTCCAACACACGTGGACATGCCTACAAAGTCAGAAAACAACACAGCTCCCATGACTTTCAGAAACATTTTTTCACGCTCAGAGTTGCTGAAGCATGGAACAAACTGCATCCTTTAAGGCTCTCATGCTTTCCGAAATCTGCCGAAACTACACCTGATTGTCCCCCTTCCATACTCATGCACATATGTGTATGTCATGACTCATGCACTGTTCTTTTCCTGACGCTTGTACATTACCCCTATGTACTATACATACACTTTAGATGAGTTGTAGTGCACCTGAGCACTGTACACAATGTTTTATTATTATTATTTTTTTTTTTTACATACACCTACTCATTTGTTTTTGCCAGCTGAGTGGGCTGGAGTAATGTGAAATGAAGTGTTTTACTCAAGAACACAACGCAATGCCCAGTCCAGGAATTGAAAGCACAATGTTATGATCATAAATCCAACACCCTTATCACAGGGCACATGCCTTCACGAACATTATATACCCTGGCTTAAGTGGAATGAGCAAGAGGCATCATAGATTGAACAGCAACTAATAGGAGAATATCATTAATATGGACAATGGAAAGCGGGGTTAGATTTAATAGAGTTCAGTTTGAAATTTTAAGAATGCTACTGTACATACCAAGCACCTGAAGAAGTCTGAAGAATACAACAGCTGAACAGCTGTGGCTATAACATCCAAGATGAGGACAACCTCAAGCTCTTGGCTTATTTTTATATGACCAGTGTGATTCTTTCCTTGGCTCTTGTTATGATAACAGATTGCAACACTGTAGTATACCCAGAATGTTTAATGTAAAAACTCTTCTTAGGAAAATCATTTGAATGTCAGTCAACTATAGTAATAATCATTCTTTAGTGGATGTAGCACTAAAATATTTATTATGACTATTAATTATATGATACAACATAGTTATGGTTATATAATGTGTCATAGTCATAATTATATGATACATCATAGAAATAATGCCACAATCATCATCATCATCATCATCATCATTTAGCGTCCGTTTTCCATGCTAGCATGGGTTGGACGGTTCAACTGGGGTCTGGGGAGCCCGAAGGCTGCACCAGGCCAGTCAGATCTGGCAGTGTTTCTACAGCTGGATGCCCTTCCTAACGCCAACCACTCCGAGAGTGTAGTGGGTGATTTTATGTGCCACCGACACAGGTGCCAGACGAGGCTGGCGAACGGCCACGCTCGGATGGTGTTTTTATGTGCCACCGACACAGGTGCCAGACGAGGCTGGCAGACGGCCACGCTCGGATGGTGTTTTTATGTGCCACCGACACAGGTGCCAGATGAGGCTGGCAGGTGCCAGACGAGGCTGGCAGACGGCCACGCTCGGATGGTGTTTTTATGTGCCACCGACACAGGTGCCAGATGAGGCTGGCGGACGGCCACGATCGGATGGTGTTTGTTACGTCCCCAAAGCACGGAGGCCAGTCTATGCGGTACTGGCTACGGCCACGTTCGGATGATTTTCTTGTGTGCCACCGGCACTGGTACCACAAGATACAAATTCCATTTATGCTCATCTATTTTGATTTGTTTTGATTTGATTTGATTTTCACTTGCCTCAACAGGTCTTCACAAGTGTCACTTGCCTCAACAGGTCTTCACAAGTGTCACAAGAAGGAAGGTATGCACAGGTGGACTGTCTACGTCGCCGGGTCTTCGGATGGTGTCTTTATGTGCCACCGACACAGGTGCCAGATGTGGCTGGCGAACGGCCACGATCGGATGGTTTTCTTGTGTGCCACCGGTACTGGAACCACAAAGATACAAATTCCATTGATGTTCATCTATTTTGATTTGGTTTGATTTTCACTTGCCTCAACAGGTCTTCACAAGTGTCACGCGTGTCACACACTTGCCTCAACAGGTCTCCACAAGTGTCACACACTTGCCTCTGCCTCAACAGGTCTTCACAAAGTGTCACACACTTGCCTCTGCCTCAACAGGTCTTCACAAGTGTCATAAGAGGGAAGGTATGCACAGGTGGACTGACTACGTCGCCGGGTCTTTGGATGGTGTTTTTATGTGCCACCGACACAGGTGCCAGGTGAGGCTGGCGAACGGCCACGATCAGATGGTGTTTGTTGTGCCCACAGCACGGAGGCCAGTCGATGCGGTACCAGCTACGGCCACTTCGGATGGTTTTCTTGTGTGCCACCGGTACTGGAACCACAAAGATACAAATTCCATTGATATTCATCTATTTTGATTTGGTTTGATTTTCACTTGCCTCAACAGGCCTTCACAAGTGTCACACACTTGCCTCAACAGGTCTTCACAAGTGTCATAAGAGGGAAGGTATGCACAGGTGGACTGACTACGTCGCCGGGTCTTCGGATGGTGTCTTTATGTGCCACCGGCACAGGTGCCAGATGAGGCTGGCGAACGGCCACGATCGGATGGTGTTTGTTGTGCCCACAGCACGGAGGCCAGTCGATGCGGTACTGGTTACGGCCACGTTTGGGTGGTTTTCTTGTGTGCCACCGGCACTGGTACCACAAAGAATACAATTCCACTGATGTTCATCTATTTTGATTTGTTTTGATTTGATTTGATTTTCACTTGCCTCAACAGGTCTTCATAAGTGTCACAAGAAGGAAGGTATGCACAGGACTGACTACGTCCCAGGTCGGGGCCACGGGTTATGGCCTGACTAGTCTTGCCGGGTCTTCTCATGCACAGCATACTTCCATAGGTCTCGGTCTCTAGACATTTCCTTAGTGAGACCTAAAGTTCGAAGGTCGTGCTTCACCACCTCGTCCCAGGTTTTCCTGGGTCTACCTCTTCCACAGGTTCCCTCCACTGCTAGGGTGTAGCACTTTTGCACACAACTATCTTCAGCCTTTCTTGTCACATGACCATACCAGCGCAGCCGTCTCTCTTGCACGCCACAACTGACGCTTCTTAGGTTCAGCTTTTCTCTCAAGGAACTTACACTCTGACGATTATGAACACTGACATTACACATCCATCGGAGCATACTGGCTTCATTTCTTGCGAGCTTACGCATATCCTCAGCAGTCACGGCCCATGTTTCACTACCATGTAGCATGGCTGTACGTACACATGCATCATACAGTCTGCCTTTTACTCTGAGCGAGAGGCCTTTTGTCACCAGCAGGGGTAAGAGCTCTCTAAACTTTGCCCAGGCTATTCTTACTCTAGCAGTTACACTTTCAGCACACCCACCCCCGCTACTGACTTGGTCTCCTAGGTAGCGGAAGCTATCAACTACTTCTAGTTTGTCTCCCTGGAACGTGGCAGAAGTTGGTCTCTGCATATTTCCAGTGTTTATTGCTCCTGAGCATTTGCCACAGACAAAAACTATTTTCCTAGTTAGCCTTCCTTTGACATTGCTGCACCTCTTATGTGTCCATAGCTTACACTTGGTGCATCTTATAGAGTTTCTACCTACACCTTTTTTACAGATCGAGCAGGGCCATCTACCTGAAGGCGTTTGTGATTGATCTACCTTCCTACTTATTAGAACTTTGGTTTTGGCTAGGTTGATTCTAAGGCCCTTCGATTCTAATCCTTGTTTCCACACCTGGAACTTCTCCTCCAGTTCTGATAGTGACTCAGCAATTAGAGCAAGGTCATCAGCATAGAGGAGCTCCCAGGGGCAACCTGTCTTGAATTCCTCCGTTATTGCCTGGAGGACTATGATAAATAGGAGGGGACTGAGGACTGAACCTTGGTGGACCCCAACCTCTACCCGGAATTCTTCACTGTACTCGTTGCCCACCCTCACCTTACTAGCAGCGTCTCTGTACATGGCTTGCACAGCTCTCACCAACCATTCTTCTATCCCTAGTTTCCTCATTGACCACCAGATAAGGGACCGGGGGACCCTGTCAAAGGCTTTCTCCAAGTCAACAAAAGCCAGGTACAAGGGCTTATCTTTGGCTAGGTATTTCTCCTGCAGCTGTCTTACCAGGAATATAGCATCAGTAGTACTTTTCCCTGGCACGAACCCAAACTGCATATCATCTAAGGTAACTCTCTCTCTAATTAGTTCGGCTACAACCCTCTCCGTAACCTTCATTACCTGATCCAGCAGCTTGATGCCCCTGTAGTTATTTGTCTCTAGGGCGTCGCCTTTACCTTTGTAGCAGTTGACTATTATGCTGCTACACCAGTCATTGGGTATGACCCCCTCGTGTATCACCTGGTTAACTATACGGGTGACTAAGCTATAGCCGACACCACCAGATATTTTGAGCATCTCTGCAGTAATTCCTGATGGGCCTGGGGCTTTCCCTGTTTTCATGCTTCTAATTGCCTTATCTACTAAGGAACTGTTAACTCGGATTGCTGGTCCCTCTGTTGGGTCGACATTCGGCAGACTCTCTTTATCCCATTCATTTTCTTCATTCAGCAACCTATCATAGTGGCGTCTCCAAGTCTCTCTCTTTGCACCCTCATTAAGTGCAAGTGAACCGTCCTCCTTGCGAACACATTTCTCTCCTACCACGTCACGATTCTCTCTCACACACTGTCTTGCAACACGAAATACCTCAAGTCTTTCATCCTCACGACGCAGGACATTGGCAAATTTTTCCTTCTCTGCTTCCCCTCTGGCTAGATAGACCTGTCTCCTGGCTTCCCTTCTGGCAGACTGATACACTTCCCTGCTACCACCGTTCTTCCAGGCCTTCCAAGCCTGTTTCTTTTGTCTAATAGCCCTGTCAACAATATTGTTCCACCACCACGTTATTTTGGGTCTTAAGGGGACTTTGCACCAGCCACAGATCTGGTCAGCGGCTTTCAGCAGGTTGTCCCTCAGAAGCGTCCAGTTGTCTTCTACCCCATGCGTAGCTATACTCCCTTCCATTTCGTCTAAAGCTTCAAATAACATATCTCTAAATCTCTGTCCATTCGCAGGGTCTTTAAGCTTCCAGACCCTTCTTCTCCATGTTGGTCGTCTTCTAGTCGCCCTCTTAGTCCTGATCCTAAAGTCACTAACTACCAGTCTATGTTGTGGGGTGCATTCTTCACTTGGGAAGGTTTTGGCATTTATAAGCAGCCATCTTTCCCTTTTTCTGGCAAGGATGTAGTCGATTTGGCTAGTATGCCGGCCCGATCGGTAGGTGACCAGGTGGCTTGTCGGTTTCCTGAAGTTAGTGTTGCAAATCATAAGACTATTCGCATCGCAGAACTCCAGCAGCCTGGTTCCCTCCTCGTTGCGGGAACCATAACCGTAGCCTCCATGCACGCCATGGAAGCCCCCAGCACGTCGTCCAACATGCCCATTGAAGTCACCAGCCACAAAGAGAAGGTCCCTGTCGTTCGTCAATGATGTGGTCTGCAGTAGGGTGTCATAGAAACAGTCTTTCTGTCCATCAGGTAGCCCTGGCTGAGGGGCATAGGCCGATATAATAGTTGCTAAACTATGGTGGAGCACTAATCTAATCTTAATTATTCTGTCACTTACTCTGACTACCTCGATTACCTTATCTACCCATTTTTCGGCGATAAGCATGCCCACACCCCCGACTCCGTCAGTATTCCCAGCCCAGAAAATCTTGTACCTCTGTCCTTTGCCTGTGAGGAACCTAGCAGAACCTCCTCTCCACCTCACTTCTTGAATGCAGCATATATCAACCCACCTCCGTTCAAGCAATTCAACTATCTCGCCAGATCTGCCTTTCAGTGTGCCGACGTTGAGGGTGCCAACCCTGAGGCTGTGGGTGGGGGTGGAAGTGGTATTGGTCCTAATAGCGTCATGTACCTGAAAAGAAAACTCGCGTTTGGCAGTATTCATAGACAAACAATGGAACTTAAGTTCAAACCTCGTATACAACACTAAACATATCTTGCAATGACTGAACACTACCTTTTATGGAAGGAGGTGGGGGTGGCGTAAGACTTTGAGTGTATAAGGGAGACAAGGATGAGAAAAATTTAGGACTTCCTGTACCGGTGGTGGGGGTGGGAGGGCGGGTGCACCGCGAAAACCGGGCTAGTAGCTATAAATAAATACCTAAATTTTGCCTAACCTATGGGAGAAGCGTGGACGATAAGGAGCTATAAATTATAAATACATTTATTCTATATCTACGAGGCGTGAGACTGATCGATAAAATAAAATAAAATTAGGGGCAAGCTTTAAGATTAAATATATATTTAACACAAGACATGAGACAACGATATATAATTAAGATGAACTATAGAATTAGAATTATATGTACATATAAAAAAGACACAGGCGTGAGGCTAAATTTCACAAGTCATAACAATAATACTAATAGAGATAAACAGGGCTAACTAAAAGATCAGATCAGTTGCAGATAGTTAAGTAGGTACACGGGTTGAAATTAAATATAGATTGCTTAGCTTGGATTCATATTTCGTATTTCGTATTTTCGTAGGGAGTCGGATACCAGTCTGAATTCAAGTGAGGCCGTTGAAATCAGTCGCTGGTTTATATGCATATAGGGTGGCGGAGAAGGGGGGGGGCGAATGGCGATCGAAAGAGATATAAGACAATTGAAGAGGAACGGGGGGGTCGTGGCCCACCAAGAATCGGCCGGCAGCCATTTCTTCCTTCCTTGGGAGAGAAATAGTTATTAGTAGCTATAAATAAATACCTAAATTTTGCCTAACCTATGGGAGAAGCGTGGACGATAAGGAGCTATAAATTATAAATACATTTATTCTATATCTACGAGGCGTGAGACTGATCGATAAAATAAAATAAAATTAGGGGCAAGCTTTAAGATTAAATATATATTTAACACAAGACATGAGACAACGATATATAATTAAGATGAACTATAGAATTAGAATTATATGTACATATAAAAAAGACACAAGGCGTGAGGCTAAATTTCACAAGTCATAACAATAATACTAATAGAGATAAAACAGGGCTAACTAAAAGATCAGATCAGTTGCAGATAGTTAAGTAGGTACACGGGTTGAAATTAAATATAGATTGCTTAGCTTGGATTCATATTTCGTATTTCGTATTTTCGTAGGGAGTCGGATACCAGTCTGAATTCAAGTGAGGCCGTTGAAATCAGTCGCTGGTTTATATGCATATAGGGTGGCGGAGAAGGGGGGGGGGCGAATGGCGATCGAAAGAGATATAAGACAATTGAAGAGGAACGGGGGGGTCGTGGCCCACCAAGAATCGGCCGGCAGCCATTTCTTCCTTCCTTGGGAGAGAAATAGTTATTAGTAGCTATAAATAAATACCTAAATTTTGCCTAACCTATGGGAGAAGCGTGGACGATAAGGAGCTATAAATTATAAATACATTTATTCTATATCTACGAGGCGTGAGACTGATCGATAAAATAAAATAAAATTAGGGGCAAGCTTTAAGATTAAATATATATTTAACACAAGACATGAGACAACGATATATAATTAAGATGAACTATAGAATTAGAATTATATGTACATATAAAAAGACACAAGGCGTGAGGCTAAATTTCACAAGTCATAACAATAATACTAATAGAGATAAACAGGGCTAACTAAAAGATCAGATCAGTTGCAGATAGTTAAGTAGGTACACGGGTTGAAATTAAATATAGATTGCTTAGCTTGGATTCATATTTCGTATTTCGTATTTTCGTAGGGAGTCGGATACCAGTCTGAATTCAAGTGAGGCCGTTGAAATCAGTCGCTGGTTTATATGCATATAGGGTGGCGGAGAAGGGGGGGGCGAATGGCGATCGAAAGAGATATAAGACAATTGAAGAGGAACGGGGGGGTCGTGGCCCACCAAGAATCGGCCGGCAGCCATTTCTTCCTTCCTTGGGAGAGAAATAGTTATTAGTAGCTATAAATAAATACCTAAATTTTGCCTAACCTATGGGAGAAGCGTGGACGATAAGGAGCTATAAATTATAAATACATTTATTCTATATCTACGAGGCGTGAGACTGATCGATAAAATAAAATAAAATTAGGGGCAAGCTTTAAGATTAAATATATATTTAACACAAGACATGAGACAACGATATATAATTAAGATGAACTATAGAATTAGAATTATATGTACATATAAAAAAGACACAAGGCGTGAGGCTAAATTTCACAAGTCATAACAATAATACTAATAGAGATAAACAGGGCTAACTAAAAGATCAGATCAGTTGCAGATAGTTAAGTAGGTACACGGGTTGAAATTAAATATAGATTGCTTAGCTTGGATTCATATTTCGTATTTCGTATTTTCGTAGGGAGTCGGATACCAGTCTGAATTCAAGTGAGGCCGTTGAAATCAGTCGCTGGTTTATATGCATATAGGGTGGCGGAGAAGGGGGGGGGCGAATGGCGATCGAAAGAGATATAAGACAATTGAAGAGGAACGGGGGGGTCGTGGCCCACCAAGAATCGGCCGGCAGCCATTTCTTCCTTCCTTGGGAGAGAAATAGTTATTAGTAGCTATAAATAAATACCTAAATTTTGCCTAACCTATGGGAGAAGCGTGGACGATAAGGAGCTATAAATTATAAATACATTTATTCTATATCTACGAGGCGTGAGACTGATCGATAAAATAAAATAAAATTAGGGGCAAGCTTTAAGATTAAATATATATTTAACACAAGACATGAGACAACGATATATAATTAAGATGAACTATAGAATTAGAATTATATGTACATATAAAAAAGACACAAGGCGTGAGGCTAAATTTCACAAGTCATAACAATAATACTAATAGAGATAAACAGGGCTAACTAAAAGATCAGATCAGTTGCAGATAGTTAAGTAGGTACACGGGTTGAAATTAAATATAGATTGCTTAGCTTGGATTCATATTTCGTATTTCGTATTTTCGTAGGGAGTCGGATACCAGTCTGAATTCAAGTGAGGCCGTTGAAATCAGTCGCTGGTTTATATGCATATAGGGTGGCGGAGAAGGGGGGGGGGCGAATGGCGATCGAAAGAGATATAAGACAATTGAAGAGGAACGGGGGGGTCGTGGCCCACCAAGAATCGGCCGGCAGCCATTTCTTCCTTCCTTGGGAGAGAAATAGTTATTAGTAGCTATAAATAAATACCTAAATTTTGCCTAACCTATGGGAGAAGCGTGGACGATAAGGAGCTATAAATTATAAATACATTTATTCTATATCTACGAGGCGTGAGACTGATCGATAAAATAAAATAAAATTAGGGGCAAGCTTTAAGATTAAATATATATTTAACACAAGACATGAGACAACGATATATAATTAAGATGAACTATAGAATTAGAATTATATGTACATATAAAAAAAGACACAAGGCGTGAGGCTAAATTTCACAAGTCATAACAATAATACTAATAGAGATAAACAGGGCTAACTAAAAGATCAGATCAGTTGCAGATAGTTAAGTAGGTACACGGGTTGAAATTAAATATAGATTGCTTAGCTTGGATTCATATTTCGTATTTCGTATTTTCGTAGGGAGTCGGATACCAGTCTGAATTCAAGTGAGGCCGTTGAAATCAGTCGCTGGTTTATATGCATATAGGGTGGCGGAGAAGGGGGGGGGCGAATGGCGATCGAAAGAGATATAAGACAATTGAAGAGGAACGGGGGGGTCGTGGCCCACCAAGAATCGGCCGGCAGCCATTTCTTCCTTCCTTGGGAGAGAAATAGTTATTAGTAGCTATAAATAAATACCTAAATTTTGCCTAACCTATGGGAGAAGCGTGGACGATAAGGAGCTATAAATTATAAATAATAATAATAATCAAAAAATCAATTTCATTGAATAGAAAGAAATTAAGTGGTTTACCATGTCACATGCTTCAATGACACGATCCATTTCTTCAACTGTTAATTCTGTCCTGCAATGAGAAAGAGAGAGAAAGAAAGTGGGTAAAAAAAAAAAAAGATATATTGTATGCAAAGATGAAAGGATTAATAAGAATAATCTTAAAATCAAGGTGAATGAGTTGTTTCTAATCTTTTATTAGAATTTGGCACAGAACCAATATTTGCCTTGAGGATGATTGAATCATTATTATAGATGACTGACTCTTCCCAATCACACTACTTAGTTATTTTTATTGATTATAGTGAGATGAATAACCAATGTCAACATTTGCAGATTGAAGAGAGAGAGACAGAGAGGAAAGAGACGGTACATCATTTTAACTTGGTGTCTTGCTACTTCTACCAACTTGCCACACTTTGATAATCTGTAAAATAGCTATCAGCTGGGATAGCCTTGCAATTAAAAGTTTATAATTTTACCCCCTGGGGAAAATAAAGGGAGAGAGAGAGAAATATGAGATGTTGGTCTCCGCTGGTGTTTCTGTTTGTCTATATGGAACTACTATAACACAAAAATGGTTCAATGCTTTGAAAGATAGCATTCTAACTCTGTTCAAAAATATTAAATTTGATTGGATATCGTCATCATTATTATTGTCATTTCAAGGCCATTTTCTATGTTGGCATGGGTTAGAAGGTTTGACATGATCTGCACCAGTTCTTATTTGGAGTTTCTACCCTCATAGATGGGTTGGAGGAACACATCTCAGTTTTGGTTTGGTTTTTGCAGTGGAGCGAACTGGGTGAATTATATTGTGGCATCAGCACCAGAGAGGTTTCTTGCTCTCAGCAAGACTAAAGAGACCTCTTGATCCTAAGTTGTCTCTGCTTGGTTTGCTGACCATTTTACAGAGTGAATTGAGTCCGTTTCATCAGGGCACATTAGTACTGGTGCCTTGATAAAATGCACTCTATACATTGCGTCCCCAAAGTCCATCCCCTCCTCACCGTGGTGGGGACGCTGGTAACGGGTAGTGTCACAGCTATGCCGCCGGGAACTTCAGTTCCTGGTAGGGCCACCCAAGGCGGATTGGTCTGACATCGAGTGGTATTAGGGCAACAACCCGGCAGACGGGGCTCTGGTGAAAATCCTCGGAGTGTCTGCTTTGGCAACCGGCGGCTCATCGGTCGTTCTGTCCCTGCATCTGCGGACAATCTGTGGCAAACAGGATGTCTCCACATGCGGGATTGTTGGGGACCGCTTGTGAAATCCACATATTCCCACGAAACTTCTTCCATGAATAGAAGAAGCCGACTCAACCCGCCCAGGGTGAATGTACAAGATGCTGACGACCGCTTGGTTCAAAGTCTCCCTTGACCTCTTTACATGAACACCACCCTGTACATAACTCCATGTCCCCCTACATGGCCTTGCTGTTTGCTTTTTGAGCCAAAAAAAATTAACTAACTAACTAAGTACTCTATACATCCAGTAAAGTGGTTGGCAAATGACTGAAACAAGTAAAAGATAAAGATAACAGTCTGATATTCTCTTTTAATGAGAACACAAGAATGAAGAACCTCTTTATTAGTTATATTGAATCAATGAAAACTTGTCAGTTTTGTTTATCTACTTCTGCAAAAATAATGATAAATAATAATGATGATTTGCACTGAACAATCAGTTATTACCCTTGTGTTGTGGAAGATGTTACACTAACAACCATCAATGTGGCAGGGGTCAAAATTTCTTGTAACACTTCATTGCTTTTTGATTTCTCCAAAATGTTGTTTCCCAATTCCTGCAAAAGACATACAAATCTATTTAAAAATGCCATTGACAGTAACAAATAACATATATTGCAATTGCTTTCCTTATAAGAAGTTTACACTAGAAGATATATATCCAATGTGCTGTTTTCATTATTCCCATCTACAGTTCAATAGAAAGGACACTAATAATTTCCATAATTTTCTGAAATTTTTTTTCTTGATTACAAAGAACTAATTATACAGAATATGTATCCTGTCTACTACAAAAATACACACACACACATATAAAGCAATACCTGTGTCTATGGGGAGAAATTGTATTTCTTGTTTATTTAATTTGTAGCAAAATGATGATTAAAATTCAACTGTAGATATTTTTGCTATGCAGCAAATGAACAAGGAATAGTTTTTCTCCCAACTCACGAAGATAAAAATGGATAGATTAAAATATAATTGTGATAAAAGGAATCCCAACAAACATTCATTGTTAAAGATTGAGGGTGGTCATCGCTTTTCTCTTGAGGGCAGTGACCTAAGAAATGCAAATGACCATATACTCTTTTACTTGTTTCAGTCATTTGACTGTGGCCATGCTGGAGCACCGCCTTTAGTCGAGCAAATCGACCCCGGGACTTATTCTTTGTAAGCCCAGTACTTATTCTATCGGTCTCTTTTGCCGAACCGTTAAGTGACGGGGACATAAACACACCAGCATCGGTTGTCAAGCAATGCTAGGGAGACAGACACAAACACACACATACATACATATATATATATATATATATATATACATATATACGACAGGCTTCTTTCAGTTTCCATCTACCAAATCCACTCACAAGGCATTAGTTGGCCCAGGGCTATAGCAGAAGACACTTGCCCAAGATGCCACGCAGTGGAACTGAACCCGGAACCATGTGGTTGGTTAGCAAGCTACTTACCACACAGCCACTCCTGCGCCTATGTATAGACACACACGACGAATTCTGACTGTTAAAGGAAAATGGTATACAGAGAGAAGTTTCCTGCAAACATTTGAATTCTTAAAACATCCAACATGCAGGAAATGTAAAACAGAAATTTTCTGAGTTTATTCTAAGAGTTAGAAATGGAAATGAAAAAAATACTTAATTGGAATTCAAATTACACTTCCACAAACTTATAACCACATCATGGCAAAAACATATAGATTAACCCTTTAGCATTCAGATTACTCTGTCAAATGTAAAGCCTGTTTAATCACATTGTTTTAAATTAATTGTACAGCATCTTGTAACTCTGGAATATTGATGATGTCCCTGTTTATTTTTAGAATGACTTTGTAGGGTAGGTGTGAGAGGTCAGAGCTGGCTGGTTTGGGCATAAAACAGGAAGACAATTTTGGCCTAGTATGGCCGGTTTAAACACTAAAGGGTTAAAGAAGACTAAAACTTACTTTTACAGTTTTCACATATTCCATTGGAGTAGGGATGAGTGACTCCAATTCTGGGAAACGTTTTGCATAGTGGTCTCTGGTGAACTTATGAATAACATCTGTTCATTAAAAGAAACAAAACAAAAAAAAAAGCGTTTATGTCTAATGCAAAGTATGTAGTATTACTTTCATCAGTTTTGAATTTTAAAATAGTTTTCATTAACTAATTCTATCAGAAGCTTTCTATCAATTACATATATACATAGGTTCACCATTCATTATTTTCACTCCTTCATCATCATTATTGTTCAACCATGGTTGAGACAATGGAATTTACTATGTTACGCCAGACTTCACGGTCCATCATAGCATTACGGAGGTCCCGTTGCTGGATGCCTGTTTCCCTGGAGATTACATCAGGGTAGGAGAGTGTTCGCCCTCTGGTATCACGAGCAGATGGCTTCCATTCTACAATATGGCTCAGAAACCTGGACGTTATCAAAGAAGCTTGAGAAGCGGTTGGATGGAACCTACACTCGCCTCCTTATGAGAGCTCAAAATCTCTCGTGGAAGCGTCATCCAACCAAAGTACAAATATATGGGAAACTACCACCTGTATCATCTTTTGTGAAAGGTAGAAGAGTCCAGTTTGCTGGACATTGTTGTAGAGCTGAAAACAAGGTAATTTTTACTCTTCACTCCTTAGCCATATCCAATCTCTACATTCATCATCTCTCTCCTACCTTCCTCCCAACTATTAGTTTTTTATTGATCAGTATATTTGATTCAGTATATTTGTCTCCACTGCCTTTCCCTTGGATAACATCAGTGGTGTGGAGAGGAGAGGCCAGTATGCATGGGCGACTGCTGGCCTTCCACAAACAACCTTGCCTGGACCTGCGCCTCGGAGGGTAACTTTCTAGGTGCAATCCCATGGTCATTCATGACCGAAGAGGGTCTCCTCCTTCTCCTGCCTCCACTTCCTCATCCCTCACTCACCCCCATACACACTTGCATCCTCTTCCTACTACACCTGTTGTCTCCAAACCTCCATCCTCAGCTCCCTTTCTAACTCCACCCTGTTAACTCCCAGTCTACAGTAAGAAACCTGTTCTAGCCCTTTCTTTCATAACTTACCATAAAGCTACCTACCTCTCTACTGCAGTCCTACTCAGTTGAAAGGAATCTTACTCCTGCAAGCTACATGGCAATCTCATTAGTGTCAGTACCAACCATTCCAGTCATATTTTTGCATCTTTTCTTTGAAGTCTAGTATCTTGGGGTCTGGCTATAATGCTTCACCCCAACGTTTTCCTTTTGGACACATGGAGCCTGGTGCAGCCATCTGGTTCGCCAGTCCTTAGTCAAATCGTCCAACCCATGCTAGCATAGAAAGAGGACGTTAAACGATGATGATGGCTCCTGCGCAGGTGGCACGTAAAAAACACCATTTGAGTGTGTCTGTTGCCAGTACCACCTAACTGGCACGTAAAAGCACCCACTAAATTCTTGGAGAGATTAGCATTAAGAAGGGTATCCAGCTGTAGAAACTCTGCCAGATCAGACTGGAGCCTGGTGCAGCCACCTGGTTCGCCAGCCCTCAGTCAAAATCGTCCAACCCATGCTAGCATGGAAAGCGGACGTTAAACGATAATGATGATGATCTCTACTGACAGCAAATAGAATTTTCACAGTCAGAGGTGCAGGCATTGCTGCATGGTGAGGTTTGCCTGGGTCAGTCTCATTGCATGGCACCTTGGGCAAGTGTCATCTACTTTAGGCTGACCAAAGCCTTGTGAGTGGATTTAGTAGATGGAAACTGAAAGAAATTTGTTATGTAGATATGACTGTGTGAGTTTCCTTATCTTGAAATCGTTTGATATATGTAAATGAGTGTTATTGTCATACAGTGTCATTCATTTCCAATATTCTGCATGAAAATGTCTGGTCACGGGGAAGTATTACTTTGGCTGGAAATAGGTGAGGGTTGGCTGTAGGGAGGGCATCTAGCCATAGAAAATCTGCCTCAAATATTGTCTAATCCAGTGGTTTTCAACCAGGGTTCCGCAAAAAGTTACAAAACTTCAAAAATCGGCAGTAATTTTTAATTCTCCTGTGCAGATATGTGTGCATAAAACTATTAAATTATTGCACAGGGGTTCCTCAAGCCAGTGGAATGTTCCCTTGGGGTTCCACTCCAGCAAAAAGTTTGAAAAGCACTGGTCTAATCCATGCAAGCATGGAAGGAAAGTGGACGTTGAATGAGATCAGTATAGTTGTCTCCCTTGTATATATGCACGACAACACTTTTAATGCTTGCCTACTTTTTCAGCTTCTCATGCAGTTAACACAGCATATCCAGTATATGAAGCCCACTTAGATTTCTCCCCAGCTTCCACATGCAATAACCAGAGATAGATTCTGCTACCAAGCGGCATCCATTTCTTACATACGTTTCATGCAGTTTGCTTTTCATGTATAAGTGGGATCATTTTTGTTGTCAAATTCCTCAACGTCCTTTCTTACTCTGGCTACTGTGCTTTTCTACAACCACGTCCAGCACTAATTAGGTCACTTAAGTACCTGATAGTGTCATGAGGTTCATCTGAGGCTACAATAATTTCTTCACCCACTTAGTTTCCATGCATGAGGTTCCATGTTTGCAAGGATGAGAGAAGTTTGAAGTAGAAATAATTTTTATTATTGACACAACGATTAGATGTGTGGTTAAAACGTTTTTCTTCATAATCATGTGGTTCCATAAACAAAACCACTGTGCAGCCCCTCAGGAAACTGTTTTCTTTGATGCTCTGGGTTGACGTTTTGTGAGTATAATCTGGCAGTCAGAGACTGTGTGTGTACATATTAGTATACTATAATGCCTCTTTTCATCAAAAGGTAACTGTCAAGACTAATGGAAAGGTTGCAAGACGCAACGAAAATTTTAGGAAAATAAAAATAAAAAAATAAGTGGAAATTTTACCAGTGAGTGTGTTACATTATAAGGCACAAAAAGAAAATGACCCTCCCCAGACACAACAGAGTAACTGTAACCATTTGATAAAAATAAGTACCAATCTGAAATAGTCAATGGGGTTGATATGACTGACTAGAAGTCTTGACAGTAGTGCCCCAGTCAAGAACTGTAGTTGACCAAATCTACACCCCACACACCAATATAATAAACTATAGCTTTGCATTGATGTTAGAAACCATTACTGGTCATGGATTAAAAATCTCAACACACCTGCTGTGTTAAGTCTTTGAGCCAGGTGAGTTAGATACATAACAACTCAGCTTGCCAAGATCAACTTCACAGTGAGCGGTTTGCAGTAGGAAAAATATATAACTGAGAAAATAGTTAGAAAAAAAAAAACCCCATCTCACTTCAGCAATATAGAAATGTCCAAATTTACCACCCCAAACACTACCCTAGTCTATGCAAACAAAGGTAAAACAAAATCACTTACTGATTTCTGTATCGATCTCAACAGTCATGTTATTAGCTTCAACAATGAGTTTATATTCTGGATCTGCCTCGACTGGACCACTGACTGGAAATTAAAATCAATTCAATATTACAATACTATACAATAGTAAATGACAGAAACAAAATTATTTGTTATACATACATATATATATATTTATATGTGCGCGTATGTGTAGAATATATAGTATGATACAAGAGAAAATGATAAGGAGTGTATAAAGTCATAAATGACAGAAATTGATGAAATTTTATTTAACAATAAGAAAATTCTAATATCATGACAAATTGTTTCGTAACTTAAAAACTGCAATGATAATTTGGTGCTTGACTGAGGATAGAGGGCTTCAAATGACCAGTCCTTGTTTTCTTTGTATCATCTATCTGGATGTTTTGCTGTCCCTTTTAATATCCCCTAGCTGTCCAGATGTTTTGCGTTCTTGACCCATTTTGTATTTTATATATATATATATATATATATATATAGCAAATCAAGGAACGGCCATAATAGGCCATTCACCCACTAGAAATAACAGCCAAAGCTTCAACCGCAAAACAACATTAATTCCGCAAACCAGGAGAAAATTAAAAAAACATTTACCCTGTAGTTCCTTATACGATGCACCGTTTCATCTATTGTTTAATGGTAAACTAACCTGATTAAATTAAATTAAATTAAATCAAGCTAGTCTTCCATAGGCCGATAGATTCGTCAGTAAAGAACAGCCAGATCGGAGCAGATATTTACACGAGGCACTTCTATCACTGTCTCGGCAATATCTGACCTAAAATTTTCAAATCATCGCACTCGCGCCAAATTTATCGGCAGCAAATATAAGCCGCCGATTCCATTACGGAATTAACCAGAAAATTCATAATTAATCAATATAGGGTGGCAAAAAATTTCGTAGAATTTTTTGCCGCTGGTGGCAAAAAAATTCTACGAAATTTTTTGCCACCCTATATTGATTATTATATATATATATATATATATATATATATATATATATATATATATATATAGCAGCGTATGTACACTTTGCTCTCTTATATATATATGTATATGGAGTGAGAGAGAGAGAGAGAGAAAGTCTGCATTTATACAAAGCTTGGTCACTTCTTGTTCAATGTACTTTTTCCATTCATGAGTACATGTTTTTTAGTCCTGAGAGCTGCTTGAAATTTGCATTACAAATAGTGCAAATGTCTCACCTCAAACAGCACAGTGTTGTTTGTCTTGTCTGATTTACAGACAGTTAAACATCTTTTTAGACCAATGTGGGACTTAGAAATCTTATTACAAATATGGCACCAGACCATGTCTGCTGGAATGATCTTTGCATCATTGGGCCAATGGTATGAAGATGGAATCGTATATGATTACAATGACATATTAAGGTCAGCACAAAAACTTTGGTTTATTGTGGATTTGTACTATCCTCTTTTGTTTATATAGCAGAAACATGAGCTGTTTACAACTACCACAGAAAATCCTTAGAACACTTTCACCAAAAGTGTCTGTCAAATTCTGAGGATTAGCTTGACATTGCTTACACCTGATACAAAAGTTTTAGAGAGAGCAGGAACCTCAACCATTCATACTATGCTGGTTTCCCATCAGCTGAGGTGGACTGGTCCTTTATTACAAATGGGGAATGAGCATAATCCTTAAGCATGCTTTTTAAGGAGAGCTATCTGCTGGGAAGCAAAAACAATGCAAAGAAAAAAACAAATGATACAAATATTTGCTAAAACTAAGTCTTGGGGAGTTGAATATACCATGCAAAAATGAATCTAATTCTTTTGGTAGAAATAAATAGCAAAAATCCCCAAAAAGATCTGATCAGGAGTAAAAGATTTTAAAAAGAAATCAAATGGCGTAGGAGTGACTGTGTGGTAAGTAGCTTGCTTACAAACCACATGGTTCTGGGATCAGTCTCACTTGCGTGGCACCTTAGGCAAGTGTCTTCTATTATAGCCTCGGGCCGACCAAAGCCTTGTGAGTGAATTTGGTAGACGGAAACTGAAAGAAGCCCGTCGTATATATGTATATATATATATATGTCAGTAGTGGGGGTGGGTGCGCTGAAAGTGTAACTGCTAGAATAAGAATAGCCTGGGCAAAGTTTAGGGAGCTCTTACCTCTGCTGGTGACTAAAGGCCTCTCGCTCAGAGTAAAAGGCAGACTGTATGATGCGTGTGTACGAACAGCCATGCTACATGGCAGCGAAACATGGCCGTGACTGCTGAGGACATGCGTAAGCTCGTGAGGAATGAAGCCAGTATGCTCCGATGGATGTGTAATGTCAGTGTACATACTCGACAGAGCGTTAGCACCTTGAGAGAAATGTTGTACCTAAGAAGCATCAGTTGTGGTGTGCAAGAGAGACGATTGCGCTGGTATGGTCATGTGGCGAGAATGGATGAAGATAGGTGTGTGAGAAAGTGCCAATCCCTAGCAGTTGAGGGAACCCGTGGAAGAGGTAGACCCAGGAAAACCTGGGACGAGGTGGTGAAGCACGACCTTCGAACTTTAGGCCTCACTGAGGAAATGACCAGCGACCGAGACCTTTGGAAATATTCTGTACGTGAGAAGACCAGGCAGGACAAGTGAGCCCAGCCCACTTATGAATGCCTTTCCTCCCTTGGACACAAAAACCTGTTGAGGCAAGCGAAGTCGATATAGAACCTCATCCGACGACAGACACCCATGCCAACCCCCCTGCTTGCGAAGACATGTTGGGGCAAGCGAAATCGAAATCGAAACCGAATTGAACCAGCCAGGATCCCTGGTCTGGTGGTACGTAAAAAGCACTATCCGACTCGTGGCCGTGGCACGTAAAATACTCCAATGCGACCGTACGACAGGCACCCATGCCAACCCCCTTTGCTTGTGAAGACATGTTGGGGCAAGCGAAATCGAAATCAAATTGAACCAGCCAGGATCTCTGGTCTGGTGGTACGTAAAAAGCACTATCCGACTCGTGGCTGATGCCAGCACCGCCTCGACTGGCTTCCGTGCCGGTGGCACATAAAATACACCAATCCGACCGTGGCCGTTGCCAGCCTCGCCTGGCACCTGTGCAGGTGGCACGTAAAAAGCACCCACTACACTCACGGAGTGGTTGGCGTTAGGAAGGGCATCCAGCTGTAGAAACATTGCCAGATTAGACTGGAGCCTGGTGCAGCCTTCTGGCTTCCCAGAACCCTGGTCGAACCGTCCAACCCATGCTAGCATGGAGAACGGACGTTAAACGATGATGATGATGATATATATATATATATATATATATGTATATATGTATGTGTGTGTATATGTTTGTGTGTCTATGTTTATGTCCGAGTAACTTAGCGGTTCGGCAAAAGAGACTGATAGAATAAGTACTAGGCTTACAAAGAATAAGTCCCGGGGTCGATTTGCTTGACTAAAGGCAGTGCTCCAGCATGGCCACAGTCACATGACTGAAACAAGTAAAAGAGAGAGAAAAGAGAGTAAATGAAATAGGTTGACCTATCCTATAGTAGAAGACACTTGCCCAAGGAGCCATGCAGGGGACTGAACTTGGAATCGTGTGGTTGGGAAGCAAACTTCTTAACCATATAGTTATGCCTACACCTGAATATGGCAGGGTATATGTTTTGGAGGATGGCTTCAATCGCATAATTGTCTTGCTTGAGTCAATGTGAATCCTATTTACTGGCAAGAGTAGTCAGTATAAGATTCAGCTGGTTTGAAGTACCAGGGTGTTTGAAGGATGGGAGATATTGAGCAGTATGTTGAATAAATAAAGAGATACAATTGTTGAATGCAAAAGTATATTGTATGCTGAGAATGGGAAATATCCAAGAACCCATGTAGAGAAAGACAAAGTAAGATATGAGAAATAGTGAGTAGGGAGGGCGCCCCTTATAGCAAGCTGAGCCTCTCACATGAGATGATATAAGATGAAGAAGAATGATAATATGCTGTACAATGATAATACCTGTACAAACCATGTTAGCAGGGGAAAATGGTTATTTCAAAAGAAAAAAAAATGATCTATTGGTAGAAATAATAAGCCATTTGACTAAATGACTAAAAGCATTTAATTTTGTTTCCCTTTATGAGTGTTCTTTCAGGATTGTTTTTGTCTTTACCTTTCAAAGGCTGGTAAAATAAATACCAGTAATACAAAAGACTTAACTTTGTTCATTTTCTTTCAATTACACAAGGAAAAAAAAATATATATTTCTACAAGTGTAATTTCTTCTTCTTTTTTTTTTTAAATCAAAGGAAAATTTAAACTTACCACCATCTTTCCGTTGCATGGTAGAAAATTTTTCAATTTCTTGCAAAACATATTTAAGCTTGAAATGATAAAAAAAAAAAGAATCATCGTTACTGAGTTATTATTGAATTGGCAAAAATAGTACAATACAGGACTTAATACTTTATGACATAAGTTGATCTAATAAACTATAACTAAGAGTTAATTCAAATGACTATTCCACTTTCTTACAAATTGTCCGTCTAAGGAACATAAAGCGCACCTCATGAAACACGAGTAGAAGAGAAATTTAGAAATGATTAGTAAGTATTAAAATATAATTCTATGATATGGTGTGATGTATATTAGGATTTGATGAATTGCATGGGGACTTCTATCTCTAAATAAGATATCATCATCATCATCATCGTTTAACGTCCGTTCTCCATGCTAGCATGGGTTGGACAGTTCGACCGGGGATCTGGGAAGCCAGAAGGCTGCACCAGGCTCCGGTCTTATCTGGCAATGTTTCTACAGCTGGATGCCCTTCCTAACGCCAACCACTCCGTGAGTGTAGTGGGTACTTTTTACGTGCCACCTGCACTGGTGCCAGGCGAGGCTGGCATCGGCCACGGTCGGATTGGTGCATTTTACGCGCCACCTGCACAGAAGCCAGTCGAGGCGGCACTGGCTTTGGCCACGATTCGGATGGTGCTTTTTACGTGCCACCGACACGGAAGCCAGTCGAGGCGGCGCTGGCATCGGCCACGATTCAGATAGTGCTTTTTACGTATCTCCAGTCCAGGGGTCCTGGCATCTGCCGGGTGCCAGTCATAGGATTGGTTCAATTTCAATTTTGATTGCCCCAACAGGTCTTCGCAAGCAAAGGGGGGTTGGCATAGGTGCCAGTCGTCGGATGAGGTTCGATATCGACTTCGCTTGCCTCAACAGGTCTTTGTGTGTCCAAGGGAGGAATATATATATATATGCATAAATAGTCTCCGTATTGTTGACAGATTCTTCAACTCCATTAATAATAATAGCAAAAGTCCTATCCCTATCACAGAAATTGAATGGAAGTATATGATAAATGTTGGCAGATGCTTGTAGTTTCAATATGTTTAATACTATTGGCTGTCTTTTAACTAAAGAAATATAATTAATGTAAATCACGAACCTCTGTGCTATCTCGGAGCTTGGCAACACTCCGCACAGAATGTTTGGTAGTGTCAACTTCCATAACTGTATCAGACACCTCGGTAACATCTTCTTGCTCAATGTCTTGAGTTTCCAAGTTTTCTCCACCCTCTTCTAAATCAGCCAACAATTCATCTGCCAGAGACATGAGTCACAACTAAAAAATAAAGTAGTTAAATACGATTAAACTAATACAAAAAGAAACACAAAAATTTTAGTACATCAATAGGAGAGTGGGGCAAAATGAGTAATTTCCGATTTTCTCCTTAAAGAATATCTCTTTACACAGAGAATTTAAAACATAGTCAGGTGACAGGTACTTTTGTTTCAAGAAAATTTTCCTTGACTCGATTATAACTGAGATTGCTAATAAAATATCTGGATAATTTTTGATGTTGAACCATCAATATTCGATTATGGATTCCAAGTCAATTTTCCCCAACTTAATGTCTAATTTTATAATTTTCAATAAAAAAAAAAGTCCAAATCGGGGCAAAATGAGTAATAATTAATTTCAATAGTTTCTTCTCTTTAACTGCATGGTGCTTAAAGACATCAGGGAGAGAGCCACTCCACCAGATCATGAAGAACCTATAAAGAATATTTTATGCTGAGTTTTTAGATTTAGTCAAGTTTTGTTAATTGCATATCATGTGTCATTTTTCCATGATCCTCTTTCAGTTGACCTAGATATTAATTTTTTTAATTTTCTTTTGCATTTCTGATGTCTATAGATGAATATTGACGTGTCTGAATCTTTTTTCAAATGTAATTCTGGAGAACTGATGAGGCAAATTTATATTATCTTGTCTTACTCATTTTGCCCCAAAAGACAATAAAAGTATTACATTCAACAACAAATAACGCTTTAGTTTAACCAACATATGAACCACTTCAGGGAGGATTCAGTGTGGTTGTTCTATTTTGTTGAAACAGCAGCTAAACTTTATATACAAAACGAAGAAGCTAGGTCCCGTTTTATAATGAAGTTCTTGGATAAATTTTTAGTATTAAACCCGTCTAAATTTGAAGGATGAATTTAAGTCTGCCCATGGGTTTTGATGTTTTGAACGAATCTGACCATCAAAAATAATCGAAAATCACTCGTTGAAAGTATAATAATAATAAAACATTGTGTACAGTGCTCAGGTGCACTACAACTCATCTAAAGTGTATGTATAGTACATAGGGTAAAGTACAAGCGTCAGGAAAAGAACAGTGCATGAGTCATAACATATACATATGTGTATGAGTATGGAAGGGGGACAATCAGGTGTAGTTTCGGCGGATTTCGGAAAGCATGAGGGCCTTAAACGATGCAGTTTGTTCCATGCTTCAGCAACTCTGACGGTTGTAATAGTAAATCTTTGCCGGTTCCTGATAGACGGTACCTGGAAAAAATTGCTAGCTACGCTTTGGATGATATATATACTCTTTACTCTTTTACTTGTTTCAGTCATTTACTGCGGCCATGTTGGAGCACCGCCTTTAGTCGAGCAAATCGACCCCGGGACTTATTCTTTTGTAAGCCTAGTACTTATTCTCTCGGTCTCTTTTGCCGAACCGCTAAGTTACGTGGACGTAAACACACCAGCATCGGTTGTCAAGCAATACTAGGGGACAAACACAGGCACACACACACACACACATATATATATATATATATATATATATATATATATATACATATATACGACGGGCTTCTTTCAGTTTCCGTCTACCAAATCCACTCACAAGGCTTTGGTCGGCCCGAGGCTATAGTAGAAGACACTTGCCCAAGGTGCCACGCAGTGGGACTGAACCCGGAACCATGTAGTTCATAAGCAAGCTACTTACCACACAGCCTATATATATATATATATATATATATATATGAATAATAGAGGCTGATTCAGGGCTAAACAACAATCCAGACAAATTGTCAAGTGACAAACTAAACGCTACATCTATCTTTCCGTAATGTGACATCAAACAATAAAAGAATGCAAAGGACACATGTCATTTCGTTGATTTTCCTCAACTTTGATTGTAAAATATACAAGTAAATTCACAACATAAATTCAAAACATAAAAAAGGACAATAATAATACTTAAATCACACAGAATAATGAAAATAATTAAGGCTTTAAGCACTTACCTTAATTAGTACACTTTTTCAAAATACAACGCAATAAATATACTTAAACAGTTGTTTACCGGTGTAGTTTACTCTTTTGTCACCGGTGTCGACCGAAAGTTTTATACGAATAATAAATATCCCACCTTCTAACTGATTACTAATTTAGGTCGGCATTTTAGAATTTTAGATCAGAAATGCGATGGGAGTACACATACACAAAATAGAAAAGAGTGAAAAAAAACTACAGAAGGCTTGTTTTATAAGGTTAAAGAATATATTTAAGTCGTTATGTTAGAAGAATGTTATAAAATGTTTCATACAGTAACATAGTTTTACTGTAAGAAAAATTTTATAACATTCTTCTAACATAACGACTTAAATATATTCTTTAACCTTATAAAACAAGCCTTCTGTAGTTTTTTTCACTCTTTTCTATTATATATATATATATATATATATATATATATATATATATATATATACTGAGTGCGGTGAATAAACTGTCGTCTAAATTACGCAGAAATGAAAATAACACTGACGTTTCATTTTAACAGATATGTAACAATAAAGTTTTTTGTTATTATAATTGCATACTGTAGGATGTGAAAGATGAACAATGCATGAAGTTTTAAGGAAATATCTATTTACCGTTACGTTACAATACCTTGCCTCGACGAACAGGTTATGATAAACCCAAAAGCATGCGAAATAAAGTTTGTGTTTGTATCCTCTTCATTGTTTAGTAGTAATTACAGAGATAGATAGTATGATGTTGTAAGAGAACAGAATTAGAGCTAGAGAGAATTGTAGGGTGTTGTCTCACAGTTGCTGACAGTAAACTTCATTTCTCCTTCTGGCCAAGATTGTAGCTGGTCAGCCAGATTTCGTTGTCATTGAGTCGTCACCGACTGTGACTAACTCATTTTTGCTTGGGGTGTGCCTGCTTATATAACTATCCAGAAGGATAGATATATCATTGAGAACAATAGATTTAGTTGGTGGCCTTGTTATCTCTATTCTAGCTTTTGGAAAGAGTCAAGTGGTGAAGAAATGATTTCGGCCTAGCTAAAGGCACATGGAAAATGTAAAACTGCTGTCAAAGAAAACCCATTGTTCCACCGTGGGAAAAGTTCTGTTGGAGTGTTAATTTTAATTTGGTGGATCGAATCCACTTCATGCTTGCAAGATCCACTACAGATGTATTTACCAAAATTACATAAAAATATCAAAAATACTAAATATTAAATTTATTCAATAAACTCGCCATTTTGCTTCAACCCTGGACTCCAGATAACTTCGGAATCTTCTGCAACTCTTTTGGACAGTCTTCTTGTTTAAGTTGGTGAATGCCGCCATAACGCTTGCCTTCAGTCCATCTTTGGTGTTTCAAGGAGTTTTGTTGGTCTTTTGCTCAACTGCGCCCCACACATAATAATCAAGGAGGTTGTAGTCGGAGGAGGTAGGTGGTCAGAGTTTGGGGGCGATGTGGTCACAGGAATTGTCTGACTGCCATGACTTGGTTCTCCTGTTTGTGTGGCATGGTGTAGAGTCCAGTTATCAGACACAGGGTTTTCCAGCAGCCACCATCTTGACCCAGGGCAGCACTACCTCCTCCAGGCACTTGATGTAGGCCTCTGTGTTGAGTCTGAGACCGTATGGGAAGATGAATGGAGGCATAACGTCGCTGTCACTAGTGTTCACTCCATACACCATGATTCTGACTAGATGTTTAATTTTTATCTTTCTCGGTACATGTCCTCAGACTGCAATGTCCTCAGATTGATGCCCAAACACTCTGAAATGTTCGTATTGGAACTTCCGTTGCGAATGCCAAGCAGCACAGCACGTCGTTTCAAAATTTCTGGCAGAGTGAATTGCTTCATGGTGCTGTTTTTCTCACAAACGGTACCCAACTGACCCTATTATACTATGTGGTCGACAAAATCAAGAACAAACAATGCGCATGCGCAAAATTGAAATTATAAAATGGCGACAGTTTACCCATCGCACCCTGTATATAATAATAATAATATTAATAAAAACATTGTGTACAGTGCTCAGGTGCACTACAACTCATCTAAAGTGTATGTATAATCAGGTGTAGTTTCGGCGGATTTCGGAAAGCATGAGGGCCTTAAAGGATGCAGTGTCATGGCAGTCAACAACTGACGCAGGCAGTTTGTTCCATGCTTCAGCAACTCTGAGCGTGAAAAAATGTTTCCGAAAGTCATGGGAGTTGTGTTGTTTTCTGACTTTGTAGGCATGTCCACGTGTGTTAGACACATGGAGATCAAAAAGGTGTTCAGTGTTGTTGCTGGTGAGGTGGTTGATAACTTTGTGGGTGTTTACCAAGTCCATCGCCAGACGCCGGAGCTTCAGTGAATCCATGCCCAGGGAAACAAGGCGCTCAGAGTATGGTAGGTGTCTGATGGAGGGTATGCGTTTGGTTGCGCGTCTCTGAACAGATTCCAGGAGGTCAATGTTCTGAGCAAGATAGGGGTTCCAAACTGATGATGCGAATTCCAAGTGTGGTCGTACCATAGCTGTATACAGTTTTAAATAGATGGCTGGAGAGCGGCTAACAAAAGTCTTGCTGAGTGATGCCAAGACACCCACGGCTTTCTTGACAATTTTAGAGATATGCTTTGTCCAACGCAAATCACTGCTGACAGTGATGCCTAGGTCACGCTCGCAAGAGGATTTTTTTATATCAGTGTGTGGAGGGAGTATGTGGACGCAGGGTTTTTTCTCCCAAAATGCATGGTGGTACACTTGTCCACAGCCAGTTTCAGTTGCCAGTCTGTGATCCATTGCTGCATTGTGTCCAGGTCTGATTGCAGGAAAGAGCTGTAGACAACAGGATCTGTCCTCTTGATTTCAAGGTACAGCTTGATGTCGTCTGCATATTTCAATACTGTGGCATTCTTTAAATTGGCATCTATATCATTAATGTATGCCACAAACAAGAGGGGACCAAGGACAGATCCCTGTGGTACACCCGATGACATCTCATATGGTGTAGAATGCTGTCCTAGAACTGTGACTACCTCCTTTCGGCTGAGAATGAAGGATTTCAACCAGTTAAAAAGATCATCCCTCATACCCATTGCAGAGAGTTTCACCATAAGCCTTTTGTGTGGCACAGAGTTGAAAGCCTTAGCAAAGTCAAGGTAGACAACATCCACCCATGAGCCACTGTCAGTGATCTGAGTAATGTCCTCAAGGAACTCGACAAGCTGATCACTGCAGCTGGAGTTAGGGACAAATCCATATTGTGAGGGTCGGATGAGACTGTGAGAGCTCCAGAAGTTCCAAAGTGTTTCTCTGACACACGATTCCATCAGTTTTGCAATACAGCTATTGAGACTGACTGGGCGATAGTTGACAGGTGATGTGCGGTCGCACATATATATATATTATATGTATGGATATTACTATCTATCTATCTATCTATCTATCTATCTATCTATGGTAAAGATGCTTGCCTCCCAACCACATGGCCCCGGGTTCAGTCCCACTGCGTGGCACCTTGGACAAGTGTTTTCTATATTGCCTTAGGCCGACCAAAGCCTTACGAGTGGATTTGGTAGACGGAGAGTGAAAGAAAACCAATGTTGGTTTGTCTATCTCCTCGTAATTCAGTGGTTCGGGAAAAGAGACCGATAGAATAAGTACCAGGCTTTAAAATAGTACTGGGGTCAATTCATTCGACTAAATTGTTTCAAGACGGTGCTCCAGCATGGCCACATTCTAATGATTGAAACAAATAAATGAAAAAAATAATGTGTATATATATATATGGCTGTGTGGTAAGTAGCTTGCTAACCAACCACATGGTTGCGGGTTCAGTCCCACTGCGTGGCATCTTGGGCAAGTGTCTTCTGCTATAGCCCCGGGCTGACCAATGCCTTGTGAGTGGATTTGGTAGACGGAAACTGAAAGAAGCCTGTCGTATATATGTATATATATATATATATATATATTATATATATATATATATATATATATATATATATATATGTGTGTGTGTTTGTGTGTCTGTGTTTGTCCCCCTAGCATTGCCTGACAACCGATGCTGGTGTGTTTACGTCCCCGTCACTTAGCGGTTCGGCAAAAGAGACCGATAGAATAAGTACTGGGCTTACAAAGAATAAGTCCTGGGGTCGATTTGATCGACTAAAGGCGGTGCTCCAGCATGGCCGCAGTCAAATGACTGAAACAAGTAAAAGAGATAAAAGAGAGAATATATATATATATATATATATATATATATATATATATATATATATATATATATATATATACACACACACACACATACTACACTCGCGGAGTGGTTGGCGTTAGGAAGGGCATCCAGCTGTAGAAACACTGCCAGATCAGACTGGAGCCTGGTGCAGCCCTGGCTTCCCAGACCCCGGTCGAACCGTCCAACCCGTGCTAGCGCGGAAAACGGACGTTAAACGATGATGATGATGATGATGATACACATATATATGTATGTATGTGTGTGTGGATGTGTATTTGTGTGTGTGTGTGTGTGTGTGTGTGTGAAGGCGCGTAGAATAGTGGAGGTGTTTTGTTCACTTATAAGTTCGCTGAGTCCTTGAGTAAGACATTTTAATTCACGTTGTTCCAGTTCACTCAGCTGGAAAAAAAAATGAGTTGTAGCTGTAAATCTGTGTCACGTTGAATCTTTATTGAGCACTACGTTATGTATAAGTGAGTTCGTGTTGTGCCCAGCCCGTCAATTTCACGAGCAAGCTGTTTCTGGAATACTCGTCGTTGTATTCGACGGAGAGCCAGTTATCAAAGCTCTTTCTGTTGTATTTGTGGTATTTGTATAATTATAATTATTTTTTCTCCTGTTGTATATAGCCGTAAGGCTTCGCATTGTTATGTATGCATAAATCTTCATCTGTTGTACTTATATAAGGTCTTATTTGTTTCTGTTTCAGTATACACTCGCTAGCTTTTTTCCAGTAGCTTAACAGCACTGGCACCTCCAAGATTGAGTAGTCTCAATGATATTGGCGCAAAACCACGATGATATTTTGGTCATTGACTGACGCGGAAAACTCAGCTGCGAATATGTCGTGCATTGTGTCCTTGTCTATATTCCCCGCCCGTTAAGTTTTCATCTTGTTTCCTGTTTGCTCTGCTTTCGTCTAACTTTCTCTCCTTGTTATGTTCTGTTTGTTCAATCCTTGATATATATATACACACATATACAAGAGTTAAGGAATGGAAGGATCTTTTCAATTTGATGACCAGATTTTTAAATTAATTTTTCTTAACTAAACACTTTGAAACTTCGGATACTGGTAGAATGTGTCACATAGAACAGGGTTTATTCCTAACGTTTTGAACGAAATTTTGTATTTTAGAAGTTATTTCGTGTTAAAGTTGTCGTATTTGGGTAATTTAAACCAATCAATTACGTGTATTCAGCTGAAAAAAATTACTGCTGCTGTTTGCGAACAATAACTTCCGGGTCCACTCCCCTAACAAAACCCTTCTTTAATAACCAGAGATGTTTTTATAGCAACATAGGTTTGCTGTATCAGGGTTGATTTGAGGCTAAATAACAAGAAAATTATTACTGAGACAGACCATCGACGGAGCCTGTATGTGGTTGCATGACCTGCTAGAAAAAGTAGCCAAACTTTTTTATGTACAGAATAGAAAAACCTATGACACATTCAACAAGTATCCGAAGTTTCAAACTGTTTATTTAAGAAAGATTATTTATAAAATCTGTGACTTAGATTGACAAGATCCGTGAAACTACTTTCGTACAACACTGGATATTAGCCGTAATATGTACCGAGTTCCCATAACATTTTCTATTTATTTCATACGAAATAAATAGAAAATTTTGTCTGATGGTTGTAAACTTGAAATTCTTAAATAATCTAGAAAGACCATGTTATTACATTCAGTCGTCTACCGAGAATTGGTTTGCACTCAAATAACCTCACACACTTAAATACATTCCCCTCCTTAACGGACAAATTAATGTAGTCATTAAGCAGGCTATATTCTTATCGTTTTCTTACAGACTTCATTTCCCTGGTATCTGATAAAAAGTTTACCTCCCAAAAGTATGAACTCGCTACAAGATAATAAATAATGAGAGGAAATCTGATATGTTCTCTTTTAGCTATCCTTTTCCGCTAATTCTGACTACTCTTTTACTCATTTACTTGTTTCAGTCATTTGGCTGCGGCCATGCTGGAGCACCGCCTTTTATCGAGTAACTCGACCACGGGACTTATTCTGTTGTAAGCCTAGTACTTATTCTATCGGCCTCTTTTGCCGAACCGCTAAGTAACGGGGACATAAACACACCAGCATCGGTTGTCAAGCAATGCTAGGGGGACAAACACAGACACACAAACACACACACGCATATATATATATATATATATATATATATACATATATACGACGGACTTCTTTCAGTTTCCGTCTACCAAATCCACTCACAAGGCTTTGGTCGGCCCGAGGCTATAGTAGAAGACACTTGCCCAAAGTGCCATGCAGTGGGACTGAACCCGGAACCATGTGGTTGGTAGACAAGCTACTTACCACACAGCCACTCCTGCGCCTATATCTGATTGCGTATATATTTCAGAAAACATCTAACAAATACTTTAAAAACTTTGGCGAAGATTGCTCGGGAGATATCTGTTCAATATACTAATTGATTAGTCGATTAGTTAATGAAAAGATTTAGCATGCAGGCCAGAATATACAATGGTTACATCTCACTGAATCATCTGAAACGTATGTAAGCTAAAGAAGAATTGTATGAATATAATCCTTCATTCTTTATTCCATTAGTGTTATACCCTGTGATTAATACACCAAATTAATTATTAGTGACGAATATCGGATTAACAGTTTGCACCAGTTACACAGTAGTAATAGCCTAAACGGTTTGCTGTTATCTTGATTGGACATCCTGCTAGCTGGGTTTATAAGACAGAGTGCTTACCGAAGTATTCGCTGGAACCATGTGATTGTGCGACTTCTGCATTTGGTTTAATAAACTGCAGATACAAGAGACCGTATAATTTGCGACTTTCCCTGTCGCATATTTTATATTTTATATTTCTATTTCCTTGTCTATTTATATTTACAATATATTTTGTATAATGCCTTTACTGTTATGTAATGGTGTAATAAAGTATTAATTGGGTATCATCTGATGGTTGATGTTTTATTGATTTGAGTATGTTTCTCCATTTTCTAATTTTGTAGTATATATATATATATATATACACACATATATATACACACATACATTCATTCATTCTTACAATACATACATACATACATGCATGTATATATACATACATACATACATACACACATACATGTATACATGCATACATACATGCATACATACATACATGCATGTATACATACATACATACATACATGCATGTATAATACATACATGTATACATACATACATACACACATACACACATACATACATACATAGATACATGCATGCATGCATGCATGCATACATACATACATACATAAAATACAGACATACATCTTTTCTTAGGGATCTCTTAGCTAAATGGTATAGAGCGCTCAGCCAGAATTTGAGAAGTGCAGAGTTCGAATTCCCGTGGAGGCTTACTGGCCACTTTTTTTCCCGTCTTCTAAAGGGTATTTATCCGATTTTCGAAGCTGTTTTCATAGCCTTTCTGCGTTCGAGAGTTCTTTTATATTCTGTAGAATAATAATAATAATAATTGTGTACAGTGCTCAGGTGCACTACAACTCATCTAAAGTGTATATATAATCAGGTGAAGTTTCGGCGGATTTCGGAAAGCATGAGGGCCTTAAAAGATGCAGTGTCATGGCAGTCAACAACTGACGCAGGCAGTTTATTCCATGCTTCAGCAACTCTGAGCGTGAAAAAATGTTTCCGAAAGTCATGGGAGCTGTATTGTTTTCTGACTTTGTAGGCATGTCCACGTGTGTTAGACACATGGAGATCAAAAAGGTGTTCAGTGTTGTTGTTGGTGAGGTGGTTGATAACTTTGTGGGTGTTTACCAAGTCCGTCGCCAAACGCCGGAGCTTCAGTGAATCCATGCCCAGGGAAACAAGGCGCTCAGAATATGGTAGGTGTCTGATGGAGGGTATGCGTTTGGTTGCACGTCTCTGGACAGATTCCAGGAGGTCAATGTTCTGTGCAAGATAGGGGTTCCAAACTGATGATGCGAATTCCAAGTGTGGTCGTACCATAGCTGTATACAGTTTTAAATAGATGGCTGGAGAGCGGCTAACAAAAGACCTGCTGAGTGATGCCAAGACACCCTCGGCCTTCCTGACAATCTTAGAGATATGCTTTGACCAACGCAGATCACTGCTGACAGTGATGCCTAGGTCACGCTCGCAAGAGGATTTCTTGATATCAGTGTTGTGGAGGGAGTATGTGAACGCAGGGTTTTTTCTCCCAAAATGCATGGTGGTACACTTGTCCACAGCCAGTTTCAGTTGCCAGTCTGTGATCCATTGCTGCATTGTGTCCAGGTCTGATTGCAGGAAAGAGTTGTAGACATCAGGATCTGTCCTCTTGATTTCAAGGTACAGCTTGATGTCGTCTGCATATTTCAATACTGTGGCATTCTTTAAATTGGCATCTATGTCGTTAATGTATGCCACAAACAAGAGGGGGCCAAGGACAGATCCCTGTGGTACACCCGATGACATCTCATATGGTGTAGAGTGCTGTCCTAGAACTGTGACTACCTCCTTTCGGCTGAGGATGAAGGATTTCAACCAGTTAAAAAGGTCATCCCCCACACCCATTGCAGAGAGTTTCACCATAAGCCTTTTGTGTGGCACAGAGTTGAAAGCCTTAGCAAAGTCAAGGTAGACAACATCCACCCATGAGCCACTGTCAGTGATCTGAGTAATGTCCTCAAGGAACTCGACAAGCTGGTCACTGCAGCTGGAGTTAGGGACAAATCCATATTGTGAGGGTCGGATGAGACTGTGAGAGCTCCAGAAGTTCCAGAGTGTTTCTCTGACACACGATTCCATCAGTTTTGCAATACAGCTATTGAGACTGACTCGGCATTTCCTAGGGGTACGGAAAGAAGAAAAATTTGTGAACCGCCGACCGAAACTTGAATTACCCAAATGTATTTTGCACAAACTCTGGAGCGATGGGTTTTCTTTTAATCTATTAAAAGTTGTCTCCCTTGCACAAGCTATTTCAATCGACTGGTAACGAAAGTAACGCGAACTATTAGGCGTATATATATATATATGTATGTATCTGTGTATGTGTGTACGTATGTATGTGTATATGTATGTTTGTATGCATGAATGTATGTATGTGTGTGTGTGTGTGTATGTGCGCGTGTGTGTATGTATGCATGTATGTATGTATGCATGTGTGAATGTGTATGTATGTTTGTATGTATGTGTGTGTGTATGTGTATGTATGTATGTAAGTATGCATTCATGTATGTGTGTGTGTGTGTATGTATGTATGTATGTTTGTATGTGCATGCATTAGCAGCGACTCCATCTAAGAATATCTGAAGAAGGTATTTTATTCCGAAATATCCTATCAGACTATGAATGACTAAATTGCAACAGGTATATATATAGCCCATTCTCTGTATTAGAGTGCATTGTTATACGATTCTATTGCTTTTCCTTATTAGAATATTGCGTACGGTTCACTCTTTCTGAATATCCCCGTATATATATATATATATATATATATATATATATATACGGGGATATTCAGAAAGAGTGAACCGTACGCAATATTCTAATAAGGAAAAGCAATAGAATCGTATAACAATGCACTCTAATACAGAGAATGGGCTATATATATACCTGTTGCAATTTAGTCATTCATAGTCTGATAGGATAGTGTATATATATGTGTGTGTGTGTATATATATATATATATATATATACACACACACACATATATATACACACACACACACATATATATACACACACATATATATATACACACACATATATATACACACACATATATATACACACACACATATATATATACATGCACACATATATATACATGCACACACATATACATATATACACATATATATACACGTATATATACGCACATATATATACACGTATATATACAGACGTATATACACGTATATACTTTACACACACGTATATACTCACACACACACATATATACACACACACATACATACACACACGTATACACTTACACATATATATATACATACATATATTTACATATATATACATATATATATACATACACATATTTACATATATATATACACATATATACACATATTTACATATATATACACATACATACACACATATACATACACACATACACATACATGCACACACACATACATGCACACACACATACATGCACATACATACACACACACATACATACATACACAAATATACGCATAAATATACACAAATATACATACATACATGTACATGCATACACATATGCATACACACACGCATGTATGTATGTGCGTGCGTTTGTGTGTATGTGTATAGGCAATCAAGAAAACAGAGAAAAAATATGAAAAACGGACGTGTGGACGTACCACGAGCAATGTATAATAAGTATCCTCAGAGAAGGGAAAGAGTAGTAGTTTTAGGTTTCGGGCAAAGCGCTTCTTCGGAAAGAGGAAAGTCCAAGACGAAGGAGGAAACCAATCGCCCACAATTACGTGCAGTTACATTTTAGAAGTATTTAAATGAAATACAAAAACACAAAGTATATAATTTTTTTAAACAAAGTAAATAAAACACAAAAGCACAAAGTAAGGATCGACTAGTCACATCTTGTTATCGCGGATGCGCGAGTACGCGAGTGCGCGCACCGGGACCACTCTTCTTAAGTAGTACCGATTTAGAAATAGAATAGTTTAACTTATGCTGTCCATATTCGTGGTGGTATCCTTTTACTGAAATTTCACAAAAATTTCACGAACAAGAAAGCTTTGTTGAAATAAAATGATGATGGCAGATTTAGTAGCGACTGATAACACAATATTGACTTTATAAAAAGAATTCTTTAATTTACGTTAATTTACAATTGAATAAAGTAGGCAATACTTAATTTACATTCGTATTTTGTGGTTATAAATGTTTTAGACATAAAAAAATAATGCCAAATAAACTGCAAGTCAGGTTTTGCTTCCTTTATTTTCGTCAAATTTTCAAGATATCTTTTCTATAAATTATTAATGGAAAGAAATACATATAAAACGCATATCCTTTAAAGTTCTTCAAGATTTGCTTTAAATAGTCTTCTATATTCATATGTGAGTAAGTCAAGTGAACCGCATACAGGTTCAATTAATTTTGAAACATAAATGTTTCGAACTTGTTGTTTCCAACGCACAGAGTCTATATAACTGAAATAACCGAGTGATCGTTTTCAGGTGAATTTTACGACGTCGCAAGCGTTTTTAAGAATATTAAGTTTTCTCCGAGAAAAAGTAAAAAAGAAATATGTAACAGAAGTCAAACATAGAATAATAATAATAATAATAATAATAATAATAATAATAATAACAACCAACACCAACACCAACACCAACACCAACACCAACAACAACCCTTTCTGCTATAGACAAGCGTTTTTAAGAACATTAAGTTTTCTCCGAGAAAAAGTTTAAAAAATATGTAATTTGAAATGTTCATTTCTACGTGCTTTAATTCGTTTTCTTTTCTTTTGTATTTTTTTTAGAATTTTGGATTGGCGCAAGACCATGGTTTGAAATCTTTGAGTTTTGATAATGGTGTGGGCTTTTCCATCCATTCTAATACCTGTTTAACACTAACTACATAAACATCTTTTAAAGCAAGAATTTTTTCTAAAAATTTGTTCACTGCAGAAACTTTGTAAGGCGAATAAGCAAACCATGCCGCATGCATATTGAGGCCGAATGGGGCACGAGAACTCGTATAATAGGCATTGAAATTATTCCAAAGGTAATCAAAAGCTTCCGTTTCATTGTTGGGTTGATGTAAACACCGTCAACATACGTGCATTTATAGTTATTATTTTTACCCTGCAAAGGAATGACAGGAACAAGCCAGAATCCTTTAACTGTTTTGCGCGGACAGTTTAAGAAACAAGTATAGGGCCAAGGGTAGTCTAATGTAGAAGGCCAAATAATGTCATTGGGAGGGCTTCCATCGTAAGTAACCGTTATATCATATTTAAACCCCAGATTGTTTATATTCGAGGTTGTTCCTCACCTGCTGAAGTTAAAAACGGACTTCGCCATCCAACTATATCGTCTGTCTTGACTTCCGCATGTTTAATTAAGTTGTCTCTTTGTTGTTTGGCCTCTTCTGAAAGATGTGCAGCAGTATCTATTCTCTTGTCATTAACACCATGAACACCAATTTCATGACCAGCATCATAGTATTTTTTGACCAATTTGTAGTCTGTATAAAGATCAGATACATAAAGAGACATCGTGATAGGGCAGCCATTGGGATTATTACGGTTATTGGTGAATATTTCATCATAATATTCGTTAATTAAGGAATTAACTGCATCGTCGAACCCGAAGTATACCATCTGGGGTATATCTGTAACGTTCATTTTTGGAAACCATTTGCTGCTGCAGTAGCAATTCGGAGACAAACAATTTTCCTCTTGTTGGCAACCCGCATTGACAGTGGAAACCAGTAGTAAAAATAATAAATAGCGAGTCATTTTCTTCTGTTGTTTGCTATTTAGACTGTGACGCTTTTGCCTTCTTTGATCTGAAGCTGTCGTCTGCGATTTTATCTGAAGCTGTCGTCTGCGATTTTATCTGAAGCTGTCATCTGCGATTTTGTCTGTATCGACGTTGATCACTTTATATATTTATGAATTCGGAATTTAACCGACAGTCAAATTTTTTGTGAGACGGAAGTAAAAACTAAAAGAAAGAATGTTACATTAAACTCTCTACTTAGAATGCATTGACGTATATTAAAATCAAAGTGGAAACTCTTCTTCTTCCCGACCTGTTGCTGCTATTTCAAAATGCCCCTGCCTTCCTCACGCAAACAACGCCTGGTTCCTAATTCTAGAGAAAATCAGTCGTATTAAATATATTTTGTTGTTGTTGTTGATGTCCAGCCCTCACGAAAGCCTAATCGAACAGGTCAATGATCGAAGACATCCAGTCGTGACCAATCCATATTTTATTCAGTGACGTTTATATAAAAATAACAGCCAACAAAAGTTCTGGCTGGTTGGCTGGTTAGACGGTTGGTTGGCTGGTTTGTCGGTTGGTCGGTGGGTCGCATTGTTGGCAGGTTTGTCGGCTGGTCGTGGATCAGTTGGTCATGGCTGGTTTGTCGGATGGACTTCTGGTTGGCTGGTTTTTCAGTTGGTTAAAGGTTGGTTGGTTTGTCAGTGAGTTGCTGGTTGGCTGGTTTGTCGGTTAGTGGACAGGTCGGTGGGTCAGCTAGCTGGCTGGTATGTCGATTGGTCATAATCAGCTGGTTGGCTGGTTTGTCGGTTGATTCCTGGTTGGCTGGTTGGTCGGTGGGTCATCTGGTTGGCTGGTATGTCGGTTGGTCATAATCAGCTGGTTGGCTGGTTTGTCGGTTGGTGTCCTGGTTGGCTGGTTGGTCGGTGGGTCATCTGGTTGGCTGGTATGTCGGTTGGTCATAATCGGTTGGTTGGCTGGTTTGTCGGTTGGTGTCCTGGTTGGCTGGTTTGTCGGTGGGTCATCTGGTTGGCTGGTATGTCGGTTGGTCATAAACGGTTGGTTGGCTGGTTTGTCGGTTGGTGTCCTGGTTGGCTGGTTGGTCGGTGGGTCATCTGGTTGGCTGGTATGTCGGTTGGTCATAATCGGTTGGTTGGCTGGTTTGTCGGTTGGTGTCCTGGCTGGCTAGTTATATTTACATATATATATATATATCCGTAATAATGAAGGGTGAAATTAATTAATTGGAATAATTATCAATTACACCAAGTAGTCTTCGGCATGTAAAAGCCTCATTCGAGGAAAATTTAAGTAATACTAAGCAATAAAGGGTTTAGCAACGAATTGCCTTACCACATACCGAATTTAGAAATAGCAGTCAAAGAGTTATAGCTATTTCTTCTACTAAAAAGGGAGATCTCAGTAAAAACAGCAATTGGAAGGCAGACACAAACAGGTAAGAGAGAATGAATTGACGGCAATCTATCATACAATTTTAAGTTATCTACGGACGTACGTTTCGAAATCAAGTTTTTAGGAAAGTATAAGAATTAAATATTAAATAATTCTATCTCACCAAAACTTCTTTTCTCTTCAGCGTAGAATACTATAATCATAAATGATTATATATTGAATTTTGAGATACTAGAAGGCACCAACTCAACTCAGTATCAGAGCGAGCTAGAATCCGCAACTAGTATCACCAAATTCAATGTGTGAATGAAAAGATTGTGTCACCAGCCCCTTCCCACCCGCGTGTAGCCAAAACAAGATGCTGTGGTCATCTACTGAGATAAAATATGGTTATCCGTAATAATGAAGGGTGAAATTAATTAATTTGGAATAATTATAGCTATAACTCTTTGACTGCTATTTCTAAATTCGGTATGTGGTAAGGTAATTCGTTGCTAAACACTTTATTGCTTAGTATTACTTAAATTTTCCTCGAATGAGGCTTTTACATGCCGAAGACTACTTGGTGTAATTGATAATTATTCCAAATTAATTAATTTCACCCTTCATTATTACGGATAACCATATTTTATCTCAGTAGATGACCACAGCATCTTGTTTTGGCTACACGCGGGTGGGAAGGGGCTGGTGACACAATCTTTTCATTCACACATTGAATTTGGTGATACTAGTTGCGGATTCTAGCTCGCTCTGATACTGAGTTGAGTTGGTGCCTTCTAGTATCTCAAAATTCAATATATAATCATTTATGATTATAGTATTCTACGCTGAAGAGAAAAGAAGTTTTGGTGAGATAGAATTATTTAATATTTAATTCTTATACTTTCCTAAAAGCTTGATTTCGAAACGTACGTCCGTAGATAACTTAAAATTGTATGATAGATTGCCGTCAATTCATTCTCTCTTACCTGTTTGTGTCTGCCTTCCAATTGCTGTTTTTACTGAGATCTCCCTTTTTAGTAGAAGAAATAGCTATAACTCTTTGACTGCTATTTCTAAATTCGGTATGTGGTAAGGCAATTCGTTGCTAAACCCTTTATTGCTTAGTATATATATATATATATATATATATATATATATATATATATATATATATATATATATATATATATACACATATATTTACATATATATATGTATATACATATATATACATATATATATATATACATATATATATATACATATATATTTACATATATATATACATATATATTTACATATATATATATATACATATATATATATATACATATATATATACATACATATATATATACATATATACATATATATTTACATATATATATATATATATATATATATATTTACATATATATATATATATTTACATATATATATATATTTACATATATATATATTCACATATATATATATATATATATATATATATATATATATATATATTTACATATGTATATATATATTTACATATATATATATATATTTACACATATATATATATATTTACATATATATATATTTACATATGTATATATATACATATATATATACATATATATATATACATATATATACATATATATATATATTTACATATATATACATATATATATATACATATATATATATACATACATATATATACATACATACCACGAAAATGAAGATCTACCAGGCATGTGTACTCAGCACTCTACTGTATGGAAGCGAGACCTGGACGCTATACACACGCCAAGAGCGTCGCCTAAACATCTTTCACCTGCGCTGCCTCCGAAAAATCCTCCGCATCAAATGGCAGAATCATATCCCCAACAAAGATGTCTTCAGGCAAGCAGGAATACCAAGCATGTTTGCACTCCTCACACAAAGATGTATGAGATGGCTTGGGCATGTTAGCCGTTTGAAAGATGGCAGAATTCCCAAGGACATACTCTACGGAGAGCTTGCTAGGGGTACTAGGTCTGTGGGTAGACCGATCTTACGTTACAGGGATGTTTGCAAAAGGGATATGAAGGCCTGCAACATCAATATTAGCGGTTGGGAGGCAGTTGCCGGCAACCGTGGAGAATGGCGACGTACAGTAAAAGAGGGAATACAAAAGAGTGACAGAGAGAGAGAGAGAGGAGAAATGGAAAGAAAGGAAGAGACGTAAACAAGAGACTATGGCACTACAACCAGCCAGGAACAGTCTCCGCTATATTTGCGGTACCTGCCAGAGGGAGTGTTTGTCCAGGATAGGACTACACAGCCACAGCAGGAAATGTATCAGGACATCTCTTATTATAAAAAGCAGATTTTATCTGCCTCCCTTTGTATCTTATAGAAATCTACAATATAGGATTTCTTCAATTACAATTTACCTAGGATTTTTAAGAGTACAATGCATCGGGTCATGCCAGGTCCAGTTTTTAAAATTTAAACTCCAATTAAGCAAAATTTACAGAAAACTCACATTCTGGTGTGTATGTCAAATGCTTTTCTTAGTCTGGTTTACAGCACACGCAAACGCACACACACAGTGTGCAACGAATAAAGTGAAACTAATTCACTGTGTGTTGACAGGTAGAAAATAGAATGCGATGGCGATGTAATATTTGTTTCTGTCTATGACGCTGATAGATACATGAGTAAAATGTATGGGAAGCTAACAGATAAGAGTGAGTGAAAATGTTCTTGGAAGAGAGTAAATAGCGAGAGTGATTTCAGGAAGACTTTACATTAAATAACCGTAGTGGCTTGTATATATATATATATATACATACATAAGACAGTAAGGTGTGATTTGAGGGAGATTTGGCTGCTATTTCTACCATGTCTAGCTGCCATGTAGGGGTCTCCCTCATAGGCTCATACATACATATATACATAGATAAGACAGTAAGGTGTGATTTGGGGGAAATTTGGCTGCTATTTCTACCAGGTCTAGCTACCATGTAGAGGTCCCCCTCATTGGCTCATATATATATATACATACATAAGACAGTAAGGTGTGATTTGTGGGAGATTTGGCTGCTGTTTCTACCAGGTCTGTTAGGCCTTCTCATGTAAACTCAAGCTTTCTCATGCCTTGAACATAAGACCAAAGCAGAGAATGTATTCTTTTATTCTTCTGCTTTTTCCAGCCATTGGTCTGTGGCCATGCTGGGGCAATGCCTTGAAGAATTGTAGTTTAATGAATCAACTCCAGTTTATTTTTGTAAGCATTGTACTTATTCTATCTGTTTTCTTTGTCAAACCACTAGGTGACAGGGATGTAAACAAACCAACATTCGTTGTCAAGCAGTGGTGGAGGACAATCACAAGCACAGACACGCACACACACACACATACATGCATACACATATACACACATATATACATACATACATACATATATATATATGTGTATATATATTGCAGCGTGGAAGGTGTTTGTAAGCCATTTAAGAAACACACAAAAACCGTTACATTCACTTCAACATTTAAATTTAATTTGCCAAAATATTTTCCTCCCTTTGAGACCGCAACCTGTTCACTGACAAAAACATCGTGCTAACAGGTCGCGGTCTCAAAGCGACGAAAATATTTTGACAAATTAAATTTAAATGTTGCAGTGAATCTAACGGTTTTTGTGTGTTTCTTAAATGGCTTATAAACACCTTCAACGCTGCAACTGTTTTCGTTCCAGCACACGATCTCAGATCAAGTCACTTGCTATGCAAGTACATCTCTGTAACTATATATATATTTATATATATATATGTATATTGGTAAAAACAGTAAGATAACAAAAGAAAGAAAGAGACCTCAATATTATGTAAATAGAGGAAATCTTTATATATAAAAGTGAGGTTGTGTGTCTGTCTCCTACGATTTAGATTCCTAACTACTCCCACATTTTGCGGTGCAGTTTAACCAAAACCGGGTATCTTATAGTCGTGCTTCATATCGAGACCGTCTGGGTATTAGCGCGCGTCTACGATGAGTTTACGATTTAAAAAAAAATTTACCATCAATTTTTCCCATTTTTAATCCTTTTTGACATATATAAGGGAAGTAACTCTCTAAAATTTATTATTAAATCTCAGAACGTAAAAAGCTACAGTAACACCCCTCCCCCTTTGTGGTTAGCCATATTGAGATGACTATTATACTTTACATATCTAAAAATGCTTATATAATTATTTCCCTTACAAACCCGAGCAACGCCGGGCGATACTGCTAGTATATATATATGCATTTGTTTGTATACATGTGTGTGTGTATAAAAATAAATATATGCATAACCAATGCAAACAATGAAAAATAATTTAAACACTCATTTTATATATACTCAGGATCTACACAAATTTTATATATACTCCACGAAGTTTGAAAGGTAAAGATACGGTATTTTAAATTTTTGTTGCATTTCTAATCTTTCTGATGTCTAAGGATGGATATTTATGCGTATGAATCTTTTTCTTTTATTTTGTTTCAAATATAATTCTAGGGAACTGAAAAAGCTGTGTACGATAAAATTTGTGTACGAAAAAGTTGTTTACGATAAAATAGCTTTCTACGTCACAGTTAACACTATGCAGCGAATAATTTTAGATCAATACAGACAACATGATTGGTTAAAATTCGCAGATTTAATGTACGATTAAAGTCATAAAATAGATTTTTCTCAAATAAACAAGTTGGAATTAGTGTCTTGTTTTGAGACACTCTACCAGTACACGAAGTTTCAAATTATTTAGTTAACTAGAAAGATCTGCGGTCCTGGCCACGATAATGAAAAGATCCGAATCGAGAAATTGGAAGTAATTCACGATAAATTGGTGTTTTTTTAAACATTCTTTCACTGGCCCGCTTTCAGCCATATGTATATGTATCTGGAGTTTCTGGTAGTCTTTTTTAAGGAATCAGCGCTTCATGCTGGGGATGGGATGGATTTATCACCCTTCATTTACACCAACGGTGACTAAAACTCACCGCTGATTAAAACCAATTTAAAACTCACGTGCGCAAAAAATGTGCTTAGTCAAACTCGGGATTCCACACCAAAATAATATACTTAATACTAAATAAATTAAATAATTAAAAGCCACTAATTATTATATATACTCTAAAAATCTTATATGATTTATAAATATATTAAAAAAATTATAGTAACCCCCCGACGTACTATTAAATTCTTCCCAAATTACTCTTTTAATTATAAGCTAAAATTAGTGATCAAAACCAATGTCTCTTAAAATACTTATCATAATTTGAGGTATAACTGTACATGCGTATACATATATACATATATATACATATATATTGATTTGTTTACATATTTCTCGATAAATTACGAGCGCCAGGCGATATACCAGAATTCCCTAGTTTTGTCGGGACGTTCGGAGTCTGCGCAGTGATATGATTAGTTAGGGAGAGTAAATCATTAGAAGCACATGCTTCTAGTGAGTTAGGGTCCCAGAAAGACAGGGTCTCACTGAAGAATTCTCCCTGAGCAAATAAATTATCTTTATTGCTGAAAAGAAAGAAACTGCAGTCTGAGAATTACCGGTTTAGTAAATGTTTTTATCTTCATTTCACTTAATTTATCAAGCTTCTGTATTCCTAGCACATATTTCGCCTTAATGTACTGATATATGAAAAATATATGGCTTGTGTTAGTAATACCAGCGATTATAATTATTTTTATTTTATCGCAATTTGATTTGTTTATATATACATATATATATATACATACGATACGCAATACATACACATACACATATATACCTCCCCACACACATAAATAAATATATATACATATACATTTATATACACATACATAAACATATACACATATATACATACATACACTCACAAACACATATATCATATGAATAAATCTTTATATATATAAAACTGAGAATGTGTGTCTGTCTGTCTGTCTGTGTGTTTCCCTAAAACTTGAGAACTACACAATCAATTTCATTCAAATTTTACTCATGCCTTACTTAGGGTATGGGGAGTGTCATCGGCAAAAACATTTTAAACTTTTTGCCTTGGGCGAGCCCACAACAAAATCATATCTTCTCCACTACGATTCCCTAAAACTTGAGAACTACACAACCAATTTCATTCAAATTTTACACATGCCTTACTTTGGGTCCATGTAGTTTCATGGGCAAAAAAATGTTCAACTTCTTGCCTAGGGCGAGCCCATAGCAATATCATATCTTCTCCACTATTTCAGTATTACGTGTTAAAAGTGAAACAAAAACATTTCTCTATTTTATGTCAGATACTTTCACTTTAACAATAAAAATAATAATAACAATTGAATTATTCCCACTCTCCATTATACAATGTTAACTATTTCCGTGACCTTGCCGCAGATATTTTGTTAAAGATAAAATAGATTGCGTGATATCGTACCCGTAGAGTATATTATAATAACAAAGGGAAGGGGAGTGAGTGACGGGCAGAATCAGAGAAGTTTTTGTTGTCACTGCGTTTTGTTGTAACTAGGATACAGATAAAAACAGAACAAAATTTTAAGGTAAGTTTTGTTGAGTTTATCAATCCTTCCCTCTCTCTCTTTCTCTCTCTCTCAAACACTTATTTTTTCTTCTTTTATTCTGTTACTTCTTTCTGTCATTTGTCTGCGGCCATGCTTGAGCACCACTTTAAGGGATTTTACACGAAGAAATCGAACCCAAGACCTAATTTTGGAAGTGCAGGTTTTATTCTATCGGGTACTTTTGACGAACCGCTAAGTTGCCTGATTTGAACTTTTTCTAGTGTTTCCGGTTGTCCACTGATGGTGGGGGGGGGTAGAAACACAGACATAAAGGGACATATATCTACACTCACACCCACGCTCACACACGCACACACACACACACACGCACACAGTAATTATATTAATTAAATAACAAGAAGATAGTTTCGATATTAAACTTTAACAAAATAACAGCCGAGAATCGAGATCTTAAGTGAGACAGAACTTTATCTATCAATGTACCGGATGAGATCGAGACAGCAAAATCGATGTAGCACAACATTTTGCATGGAGTCCCACACATAAATGACAATAGCAAGACGGATCGAATCAAACGTTTTACAGTGTAGAGTTTTATACCATCTGCTCGTTACTTAATTAATATAATTACCCTAGCTGACACTGCGGAGCTCCTGAAGTAGATCCCTTGGATGAAAACAGGTTGCCTAAACTGTGCCAGTGTTCTACTCAACGTCGAAACAGACAAATCGACGTTTTACACCTATTAGTCCCATATATATATATATATATATATATATATATATATATATATATATATATATATATATATATATATATATATATATATACTAGCAGTATCGCCCGGCGTTGCTCGGGTTTGTAAGGGAAATAATTATATAAGCATTTTTAGAGATGTAAAGTATAATAGCCATCTCAATATGGCTAACCACAAAGGGGGAGGGTTGTTACTGTAGCTTTTTACGTTCTGAGATTTAATAATAAATTTTAGAGAGTTACTTCCCTTATATATGTCAAAAATGGATTAAAAATGGGAAAAATTTATGGTAAATTTTTTTTAAATCGTAGACTCATCGTATATGCGCGCTAATACCCAGACGGTCTCGATATAAATCACGACTATAAGATACCCGGTTTTGGTTAAACTGCACCGCAAAATGTGGGAGTTGTTAGGAATCTAAATCGTAGGAGACAGACATACAACCTCACTTTTATATATAAAGATTTCCTCTATTTACATAATATTGAGGTCTCTTTCTTTCTTTTGTTATCTTACTGTTTTTACCAATATACATATATACATATATATATATATATAAATATATATATAGTTACAGAGATGTACTTGCATAGCAAGTGACTTGATCTGAGATCGTGTGCTGGAACGAAAACAGCTGCAGCGTTGAAGGTGTTTATAAGCCATTTAAGAAACACAAAAACCGTTAGATTCACTTCAACATTTAAATTTAATTTGTCAAAATATTTTCGTCGCTTTGAGACCACGACCTGTTAAGCACGATATTTTTGTCAGTGAACAGGTCGCGGTCTCAAAGCGACGAAAATATTTTGGCAAATTAAATTTAAATGTTGAAGTGAATGTAACGGTTTTTGTGTGTTTCTTAAATGGCTTAGAAACACCTTCCAGGCTGCAATATATATATACACATATATATATATATGTATGTATGTATGTATGTATGTATGTGTGTATATGTGTATGCATGTATGTGTGTGTGTGCGTGTCTGTGCTTGTGATTGTCCTCCACCACTGCTTGACAACGAATGTTGGTTTGTTTACATCCCTGTCACCTAGTGGTTTGACAAAGGAAACAGATAGAATAAGTACAATGCTTACAAAAATAAAACTGGAGTTGATTCATTAAACTACAATTCTTCAAGGCATTGCCCCAGCATGGCCACAGACCAATGGCTGGAAAAAGCAGAAGAATAAAAGAATACATTCTCTGCTTTGGTCTTATGTTCAAGGCATGAGAAAGCTTGAGTTTACATGAGAAGGCCTAACAGACCTGGTAGAAACAGCAGCCAAATCTCCCTCAAATCACACCTTACCGTCTTATGTATGTATATATATATGAGCCAATGAGGGGGACTTCTACATGGTAGCTAGACCTGGTAGAAATAGCAGCCAAATTTCCCCCAAATCACACCTTACTGTCTTATCTATGTATATATGTATGTATGAGCCTATGAGGGAGACCCCTACATGGCAGCTAGACATGGTAGAAATAGCAGCCAAATCTCCCTCAAATCACACCTTACTGTCTTATCTTTCTGCTACTTGGATATAGGTCTTATATTCGTAGTAAAAAACTTTCCTGTCACACACTCACGCACACGCACAAACACACACACACGCACCCTCACACACGCGCACACACACTCACACACACGCACGTTAGCTTACAATTTTATTTATATATTTGCGTGTCTATGTGTGGAAAGAGGAAGTGGGCGGCAGAGTAAAAGAATCACTCACTACAGTAAGTGAATTACTTTCATTTTATTCATTGCCCACTGTGTGTGTGCGTTTGCGTGTGGTGTAAACCAGACTAAGAAAAGCATTTGACACACACACCAGAATGTGAGTTTTCTGTAAATTTTGCTTAATTGGAGTTGAAATTTTAAAAACTGGACATGGCATGACGCGATGCATTGTACTCTTAAAAATCCTAGGTAAATTGTAATTGAAGAAATCCTATATTGTAGATTTGTATAACTCCCAAAGGGAGGCAGATAAAATCTGCCTTTTATAATAAGAGATATATATATATATATACTAGCAGTATCGCCCGGCGTTGCTCGGGTTTGTAAGGGAAATAATTATATAAGCATTTTTAGAGATGTAAAGTATAATAGCCATCTCAATATGGCTAACCACAAAGGGGGAGGGGTGTTACTGTAGGTTTTTACGTTCTGAGATTTAATAATAAATTTTAGAGAGTTACTTCCCTTATATATGTCAAAAATGGATTAAAAATGGGAAAAATTGATGGTAAATTTTTTTTAAATCGTAGACTCATCGTAGACGCGCGCTAATACCCAGACGGTCTCGATATGAATCACGACTATAAGATACCCGGTTTTGGTTAAACTGCACCGCAAAATGTGGGAGTTGTTAGGAATCTAAATCGTAGGAGACAGACACACAACCTCACTTTTATATATAAAGATTCCTCTATTTACATAATATTGAGGTCTCTTTCTTTCTTTTGTTATCTTACTGTTTTTACCAATATACATATATATATATATATAAATATATATATAGTTACAGAGATGTACTTGCATAGCAAGTGACTTGATCTGAGATCGTGTGCTGGAACGAAAACAGTTGCAGCGTTGAAGGTGTTTATAAGCCATTTAAGAAACACACAAAAACCGTTAGATTCACTTCAACATTTAAATTTAATTTGTCAAAATATTTTCGTCGCTTTGAGACCACGACCTGTTAAGCACGATATTTTTGTCAGCGAACAGGTCGCGGTCTGAAAGCGACGAAAATATTTTGGCAAATTAAATTTAAATGTTGAAGTGGATGTAACGGTTTTTGTGTGTTTCTTAAATGGCTTACAAACACCTTCAACGCTGCAATATATATATACACACATATATATATATGTATGTATGTGTGTATATGTGTATGCATGTATATGTGTGTGTGTGCGTGTCTGTGCTTGTGATTGTCCTCCACCACTGCTTGACAACGAATGTTGGTTTGTTTACATACCTGTCCCATAGACACCTTACTGTCTTATCTATGTATATATGTATGTATGAGCCAATGAGAGAGACCCCTACATGGCAGCTAGACCTGGTAGAAATAGCAGACAAATTTCCCCCAAATCACACCTTACTGTCTTATCTATGTATATATGTATGTATGAGCCTATGAGGGAGACCCCTACATGGCAGCTAGACCTGGTAGAAATAGCAGCCAAATTTCCCCCAAATCACATCTTACTGTCTTATCTATGTATATATGTATGTATGAGCCTATGAGGGAGACCCCTACATGGCAGCTAGACATGGTAGAAATAGCAGCCAAATCTCCCTCAAATCACACCTTACTGTCTTATCTTTCCGCTACTTGGATATAGGTGTTATACTCGTCGTAAAAAAACTTTCCTGTCACACACTAACGCACACGCACACACACAGACACACACACACACGCACCCTCACCCACACACACACGCGCACACCCACACACACCCACTCACACACACGCACGTTAGCTTACAATTTTATTTATATATTTGCGTGTCTGTGTGGAAAGAGGAAGTGGGAGGCAGAGTGAAAGAATCACTCACTACAGTAAGTCAATTACTTTCATTTTATTCGTTGCCCACTGTGTGTGTGCGTTTGCGTGTGGTGTAAACCAGACTAAGAAAAGCATTTGACACACACACCAGAATGTGAGTTTTCTGTAAACTTTGCTTAACTGGAGTTTAAATTTTATAAACTGGACCTGGCATGACGCGATGCATTGTACTCTTAAAAATAAAAGGTAAATTGTAATTGAAGAAATCCTATATTGTAGATTTGTATAACTCCCAAAGGGAGGCAGATAAAATCTGCCTTTTATAATAAGAGATACATAAACATATACACATATATACATACATACACTCACAAACACATATATCATATGAATAAATCTTTATATATATAAAACTGAGAATGTGTGTCTGTCTGTCTGTCTGTGTGTTTCCCTAAAACTTGAGAACTACACAATCAATTTCATTCAAATTTTACACATGCCTTACTTAGGGTATGGGGAGTGTCATCGGCAAAAAAATTTAACTTTTTGCCTAGGGCGAGCCCACAGCAATATCATATCTTCTCCACTACGATTTCCTAAAACTTGAGAACTACACAACCAATTTCATTCAAATTTTACACATGCCTTACTTTGGGTCCATGTAGTTTCATGGGCAAAAAAAAATGTTCAACTTCTTGCCTAGAGCGAGCCCATAGCAATATCATATCTTCTCCACTATTTCAGTATTACGTGTTAAAAGTGAAACAAAAATATTTCTCTATTTTATGTCAGATACTTTCACTTTAACAATAAAAATAATAATAACAATTGAATTATTCCCACTCTCCATTATACAATGTTAACTATTTCCGTGACCTTGCCGCAGATATTTTGTTAAAGATAAAATAGATTGCGTGATATCGTACCCGTAGAGTATATTATAATAACAAAGGGAAGGGGAGTGAGTGACGGGCAGAATCAGAGAAGTTTTTGTTGTCACTGCGTTTTGTTGTAACTAGGATACAGATAAAAACAGAACAAAATTTTAAGGTAAGTTTTGTTGATTTTATCAATCCTTCCCTCTCTCTCTTTCTCTCTCTCTCAAACACTTATTTTTTCTTCTTTTATTCTGTTACTTCTTTCTGTCATTTGTCTGCGGCCATGCTTGAGCACCACTTTAAGGGATTTTACACGAAGAAATCGAACCCAAGATCTAATTTTTGGAAGTGCAGGTTTTATTCTATCGGGTACTTTTGACGAACCGCTAAGTTGCCTGATTTGAACTTTTTCTAGTGTTTCCGGTTGTCCACTGATGGTGGGGGGGGGGGTAGAAACACAGACATAAAGGGACATATATCTACACTCACACCCACGCTCACACACGCACACACACACACACACGCACACAGTAATTATATTAATTAAATAACAAGAAGATAGTTTCGATATTAAACTTTAACAAAATAACAGCCGAGAATCGAGATCTTAAGTGAGACAGAACTTTATCTATCAATGTACCGGATGAGATCGAGACAGCAAAATCGATGTAGCACAACATTTTGCATGGAGTCCCACACATAAATGACAATAGCAAGACGGATCGAATCAAACGTTTTACAGTGTAGAGTTTTATACCATCTGCTCGTTACTTAATTAATATAATTACCCTAGCTGACACTGCGGAGCTCCTGAAGTAGATCCCTTGGATGAAAACAGGTTGCCTAAACTGTGCCAGTGTTCTACTCAACGTCGAAACAGACAAATCGACGTTTTACACCTATTAGTCCCATATATATATATATATATATATATATATATATATATATATATATATATATATATATATATATATATATATATATATATATATATATATATACTAGCAGTATCGCCCGGCGTTGCTCGGGTTTGTAAGGGAAATAATTATATAAGCATTTTTAGAGATGTAAAGTATAATAGCCATCTCAATATGGCTAACCACAAAGGGGGAGGGTTGTTACTGTAGCTTTTTACGTTCTGAGATTTAATAATAAATTTTAGAGAGTTACTTCCCTTATATATGTCAAAAATGGATTAAAAATGGGAAAAATTTATGGTAAATTTTTTTTAAATCGTAGACTCATCGTATATGCGCGCTAATACCCAGACGGTCTCGATATAAATCACGACTATAAGATACCCGGTTTTGGTTAAACTGCACCGCAAAATGTGGGAGTAGTTAGGAATCTAAATCGTAGGAGACAGACACACAACCTCACTTTTATATATAAAGATTTCCTCTATTTACATAATATTGAGGTCTCTTTCTTTCTTTTGTTATCTTACTGTTTTTACCAATATACATATATATATATATATATATAAATATATATATAGTTACAGATGTGTACTTGCATAGCAAGTGACTTGATCTGAGATCGTGTGCTGGAACGAAAACAGTTGCAGCGTTGAAGGTGTTTATAAGCCATTTAAGAAACACATAAAAACCGTTAGATTCACTTCAACATTTAAATTTAATTTGTCAAAATATTTTCGTCGCTTTGAGACCACGACCTGTTAAGCACGATATTTTTGTCAGTGAACAGGTCGCGGTCTCAAAGCGACGAAAATATTTTGGCAAATTAAATTTAAATGTTGAAGTGAATGTAACGGTTTTTGTGTGTTTCTTAAATGGCTTACAAACACCTTCCACGCTGCAATATATATATACACATATATATATATATATGCATGTATGTATGTATGTGTGTATATGTGTATGCATGTATGTGTGTGTGTGTGTGCGTGTCTGTGCTTGTGATTGTCCTCCACCACTGCTTGACAACGAATGTTGGTTTGTTTACATCCCTGTCCACTAGTGGTTTGACAAAGGAAACAGATAGAATAAGTACAATGCTTACAAAAATAAAACTGGAGTTGATTCATTAAACTACAATTCTTCAAGGCATTGCCCCAGCATGGCCACAGACCAATGGCTGGAAAAAGCAGAAGAATAAAAGAATACATTCTCTGCTTTGGTCTTATGTTCAAGGCATGAGAAAGCTTGAGTTTACATGAGAAGGCCTAACAGACCTGGTAGAAACAGCAGCCAAATCTCCCTCAAATCACACCTTACTGTCTTATGTATGTATATATATATGAGCCAATGAGGGGGACTTCTACATGGTAGCTAGACCTGGTAGAAATAGCAGCCAAATTTCCCCCAAATCACACCTTACTGTCTTATCTATGTATATATGTATGTATGAGCCTATGAGGGAGACCACTACATGGCAGCTAGACATGGTAGAAATAGCAGCCAAATCTCCCTCAAATCACACCTTACTGTCTTATCTTTCTGCTACTTGGATATAGGTCTTATATTCGTAGTAAAAAACTTTCCTGTCACACACTCACGCACACGCACACACACACACACACGCACCCTCACACACGCGCACACACACTCACACACACGCACGTTAGCTTACAATTTTATTTATATATTTGCGTGTCTATGTGTGGAAAGAGGAAGTGGGCGGCAGAGTGAAAGAATCACTCACTACAGTAAGTGAATTACTTTCATTTTATTCATTGCCCACTGTGTGTGTGCGTTTGCGTGTGGTGTAAACCAGACTAAGAAAAGCATTTGACACACACACCAGAATGTGAGTTTTCTGTAAATTTTGCTTAATTGGAGTTTAAATTTTAAAAACTGGACCTGGCATGACGCGATGCATTGTACTCTTAAAAATCCTAGGTAAATTGTAATTGAAGAAATCCTATATTGTAGATTTGTATAACTCCCAAAGGGAGGCAGATAAAATCTGCCTTTTATAGTAAGAGATATATATATATACTAGCAGTATCGCCCGGCGTTGCTCGGGTTTGTAAGGGAAATAATTATATAAGCATTTTTAGAGATGTAAAGTATAATAGCCATCTCAATATGGCTAAACACGAAGGGGGAGGGGTGTTACTGTAGATTTTTACGTTCTGAGATTTAATAATAAATTTTAGAGAGTTACTTCCCTTATATATGTCAAAAATGGATTAAAAATGGGAAAAATTGATGGTAAATTTTTTTAAAATCGTAGACTCATCGTAGACGCGCGCTAATACCCAGACGGTCTCGATATGAATCACGACTATAAGATACCCGGTTTTGGTTAAACTGCACCGCAAAATGTGGGAGTAGTTAGGAATCTAAATCGTAGGAGACAGACACACAACCTCACTTTTATATATAAAGATTACCTCTACTTACATAATATTGAGGTCTCTTTCTTTCTTTTGTTATCTTACTGTTTTTACCAATATACATATATATATATATATAAATATATATATAGTTACAGAGATGTACTTGCATAGCAAGTGACTTGATCTGAGATCGTGTGCTGGAACGAAAACAGTTGCAGCGTTGAAGGTGTTTATAAGCCATTTAAGAAACACACAAAAACCGTTAGATTCACTTCAACATTTAAATTTAATTTGTCAAAATATTTTCGTTGCTTTGAGACCACGACCTGTTAAGCACGATATTTTTGTCAGTGAACAGGTCGCGGTCTGAAAGCGACGAAAATATTTTGGCAAATTAAATTTAAATGTTGAATTGAATGTAACGGTTTTTGTGTGTTTCTTAAATGGCTTACAAACACCTTCCACGCTGCAATATATATATACACACATATATATATATGTATGTATGTATGTATGTGTGTATATGTGTATGCATGTATGTGTGTGTGTGTGCGTGTCTGTGCTTGTGATTGTCCTCCACCACTGCTTGACAACGAATGTTGGTTTGTTTACATCCCTGTCACCTAGTGGTTTGACAAAGAAAACAGATAGAATAAGTACAATGCTTACGAAAATAAAACTGGAGTTGATTCATTAAACTACAATTCTTCAAGGCATTGCCCCAGCATGGCCACAGACCAATGGCTGGAAAAAGCAGAAGAATAAAAGAATACATTCTCTGCTTTGGTCTTATGTTCAAGGCATGAGAAAGCTTGAGTTTACATGAGAAGGCCTAACAGACCTGGTAGAAACAGCAGCCAAATCTCCCTCAAATCACACCTTACTGTCTTATGTATGTATATATATATATGAGCCAATGAGGGGGACCTCTACATGGTAGCTAGACCTGGTAGAAATAGCAGCCACATTTCCCCCAAATCACACCTTACTGTCTTATCTATGTATATATGTATGTATGAGCCTATGAGGGAGACCCCTACATGGCAGCTAGACATGGTAGAAATAGCAGCCAAATCTCCCTCAAATCACACCTTACTGTCTTATCTTTCTGCTACTTGGATATAGGTCTTATATTCGTCGTAAAAACTTTCCTGTCACACACTCACGCACACGCACACATACACACGCACCCTCACACACACACACACGCGCACACACACACACACGCGCACACACACACACACACACTCACACACACGCACGTTAGCTTACAATTTTATTTATATATTTGCGTGTCTATGTGTGGAAAGAGGAAGTGGGAGCAGAGTGAAAGAATCACTCACTACAGTAAGTGAATTAGTTTCATTTTATTCGTTGCCCACTGTGTGTGTGCGTTTGCGTGTGCTGTAAACCAGACTAAGAAAAGCATTTGACACACACTCCAGAATGTGAGTTTTCTGTAAATTTTGCTTAATTGGAGTTGAAATTTTAAAAACTGGACCTGGCATGACGCGATGCATTGTACTCTTAAAAATGCAAGGTAAATTGTAATTGAAGAAATCCTATATTGTAGATTTGTATAACTCCCAAAGGAGGCAGATAAAATCTGCCTTTTATAATAAGAGACTAGCAGTATCGCCCGGCGTTGCTCGGGTTGTAAGGGAAATAACTATATAAGCATTTTTAGAGAGTTATAGCCAAAAAATAGCAAAAAAATGCATTAAAAATTGAAAAAAAATTAAGGTAAATTTTTTTTAAAATCGTTGACGCATCGTAGATATTTTTAGAGAGTTACTTCCCTTATATAAAAGCGAAAAAAAATGTATTAAAATGGAAAAATATGATGGTAAATTTTTTTTAAATCGTAGACTCATCGTAGACGCACGCTTATACCCAGAAGGGCTCGATATAAATCACGACTATAAGATACCCGCTTTTGGTTAAACTGCACCGCAAAATGTGGGAGTAGTTAGGAATCTAAATCGTAGGAGACAGACACCACACAACTTCACTCTTATATAAAGATGCTTTTTTTTTTTCAGTCATAGAGTTAGATTTATGAAGGTCTTCAGTAGAAAATCCTTCGAATTCTGACTCGCTGCTTGATATAATGAAATTCGTATCCATTTTTTGTCAGAATTACAAATTTGGAAAACACAATAGGAACAAATTTCGGAAAAAAATCTCCCATAATTCACGGAATTAAAATTACACTTCGATTTTTGTACAAAACTGTAGTTGAAGTTTTTACGAAGTATAATACGTGTTTTCACGAATGTACTAAAGAGATTTGCTCTGATATTCTCATTTAAATATGAATAGGTAAATTCGGGCGGCTTGGTAACGAAAGGGTTAAACGGATGCATACATTTATTAATCTCTTATTATAATAACTATATATAAGTGTCGTCTGTTTATACATAAACACTGTTTCATACTGCAATTATATATACATATATCTATATTATATAATAAAATATATACAGAGTAAAATAAAAACCAATTTACCTTTTCTGTCCGTCCGTGTGTCTTTGCAAATGTGTTGGAATGATAAGTGAGTTGTGATTTGGCGCCTTTTTTACTAATAACAAACACACACGTGTTTGTATGTAGTTGTATGTGTATGTAGTTGTATGTAGTTGTATATGTATGTGTATGCGTGTGTGTGAGGAATAACACACACACACTCACGCACGCACACATGTACATCAATGCTTTCGGAGTGATATGTTAAAATATTGAGTTTTCTCGAATTTTGTCTTAATTGGTGGTAAAATTAAGAGAAATTTTTTATGGCATCACCCACTGAAGTACTCTGAAAAATCTTAGGTAAATTCTAATTGAAGAAATTGTGTGAGGAGTAAATGGTTATGTATTTATTTGTTTCTGTTTGCTGTGTTTTTTTATTTTTTGAGTAGTGGTTTAAATACTTTCAGTTTAGTCTTCCTCAAATCACTCTGTCGCTATTTACTTTCATTTTATTCGTTGCACACTGTGTGTGTGCGTTTGCGTGTGGTGTAAACCAGACTAAGAAAAGCATTTGACACACACACCAGAATGTGAGTTTTCTGTAAATTTTGCTTAATTGGAGTTTAAATTTTAAAAACTGGACCTGGCATGACGCGATGCATTGTACTCTTAAAAATGCTAGGTAAATTGTAATTGAAGAAATCCTATATTGTAGATTTGTATAACTCCCAAAGGGAGGCAGATAAAATCTGCCTTTTATAATAAGAGATATATATTTAGTGAGGGAAGAAATGGAGCTGAACGAAGATTTTACAAAATTCCTTTTTATTATTTTCTACATATGTTTCAAAGGCTGCAAAGTCCCTAATTCGGATTGAATAAGGAGATCATTTTGCAGCTTTCTCTTCAGGAAAATCCAGGAACTTAAATCTCCAACATAATGCGCAGCAAGCTTTTCAACAAACGCTCTCTAGGAGCCCATGGTCTGAATGGCACAAAACTGTCTCTCAATATGCGTTGACGTCGGGGTGGGTGAAAGCCGATGAAAAAGTCCGTTGAGATAATTCGAGGTCAAAATACGGTTAATTTGGGGAGGGGAAGAATTACAGAAAACCAAAGAGTGTGAATATATTCTGTATGACTAGTGTTAATATTGGAATTGTTTTAAGAATGAATGCTATCGTATTTGGGTGTGAGAAACTACCTACATGTATGTGTGTGTGCGCCTATGTATGTGTGGAAGTCTGTTTAGGAAGCAGCTAGGGAGAAATAAATAGCAGCTATTAATGGTCAAGCCGCTGATAAAAACCTGTGTATGTGTGTTCGTCTGTGACCAGTTTATAGAGATATGAATTGTCAACAAGGGGAGCATAATCCCTGATAGTATTTCTAAATAAGTAGAAGTTCCTACTCTAATAGGGGAGTAATTTCCCCTTACAAATTTAAATCAAAATTTCTTCCAAATTTTTTTTTTTTTCCAAAATTTTTCCTTTCTTAGGACATCAAGGGGTTAATTATCTTAGGCTTCATTTGTATGCAAGAAATGTATGCCGTCTCCAGTGCGGACATCTAAAAGAGTTTTGCAAAATCGCGTTAACTAATTGCCCTCGGGCGAACAAAATGTGAAAAAGCTCCGAGTTGCAAAGATTACAGAATCTTTTGCCTCTATCAAACGGTACAGACACCGATAAAATCGACCATTCCAGTCTAAAGGCTGAATTCGCGTTCTTCAAACGCCAGATTAATTTACTTAGTCCGGTCGCGTGTTGTTTTCCAAAATCGCGAAACGTTGTGAAGTGGTTCGATATTCTAACGGCCAATTTTGATGATGACGCTCCGATATACGAGTAGACATCTGATTCAGTATAAACTCTGCATTGGTAAATGGCGTTTCTAATCTTGGAATTACTAGATAAGAACCTTATTCTATTGGGATTGGCTTCCGATATTAATACGGCGTTCTTATTACTATGATAATTGTAAGAACTACGACTGTCTTCGACATTATACGCCCCATTATCAATACTATTTAATGGAATATCCCCTGTATAATCCCTGCCACTGAGAACCCTGTGATTGCTAATGTCCGTGGTACTACTGTTGTTAAAGCCGCTGCTAATATTGTTGTTGGGACTCCCTACATTAATGACTCGGTCAGTGCACTTATCCCTATTACCATTACTAACGTTAATGCCGCCACCATTGCTCTTATCCTTATTCCTATTATTAACTCCATGGCTGGTATGGGGATTGCTAATATCTGTGCCGGTTCTATTATCATTATTATTATTATTATTATTATTACTGCGCGTTATTCTGGCATTAGACGGAGCTGCGTCTCCGAACGTGGGTGAGAGGGTCTTATTTAGCAGCTTATTGTTATGGGAGGAAATTATCTGTGAGAGATTTTTAGTATTGGAGAAGGCTATTCTAACTTTGTGTGAGTTAACAGTGGCGTAATATCTGGAATTTCTGGGAAAATTACTGGCAATGGCTTGGCGAAACTGCAGGGGTAGGTTAGATCTTATTTGTTTACCAAAGGGGATTACAAACCAAATATATTTATTCCTGTTTTTGTACTGGGTCGGGGAGTCAACTCTGACATTGCGGTGGGTATTTCTAGGTTGAATAATAGGTTTTGGCTTACTATGGCCTCCCCTGGACCGCAAATTATTTATGTTATCTATATTTATTCTAGATGTACTTGTCTCGACATTCACCAGGCTACCATCACTACTTATATTATTTATGTTATTGTAGCTGGCCCTGTCCTGATGACAGAATGCTGGCTTCGGAAGGGCCGGATCTATATATACTACCTTCTCCCTATAACCTGCTTTAGACGGGGCGGCATTATAAAATTCCGCTTTCTGCCTAAAAATGTCGACATTGGCCGACAAATTTGTTAATCTTTGAGAAATATTTTTAACCAAATTGTCTGTTATAGTTTTAGCGTGGTTAGAGAAAACACTGACATACGTTAAGCTAGTGGAAGGTTTGTGGTAGGGGCAGTACGAATCGCTATGCAGGTTAGTGTGACATCTAAGAAATTAGCCTTGGTAAGTTCGTTTACAAAAACTATGCTCATGCCCATCCTATTAAAGAACCTAGCTAATCTACTTTTAGTTTTCTGTACGATTCTGTTCGGGGTGTTTTGTAGGTAAAACAGACAATCGTCACGATATAGGCCGCTACCGATGTCCGGGAATTGGTCGGATAATTCATAGAGAATATAGATTCCGACCAAATCAGCAATCTGCGCGCTATCTGAACTACCCATAGGTACATCGAACTCGTTGGGAGTATCCCTACGAACCCACAACTTATTTCAAACTTTATAAACGATTTTCTGGCGACTAGAATTATATCAATTTCTTCTCTAGTGAGACCTGCCTTATTATGTGCATGCCACAGGGCCTTATTGAGTACACTAGGGTTAATTGAGGGGTAGAAATTAGCAATATCGAACTGAATGAACTTAGTTCGGTTTTTATTAGGGATAGAAGATGTGGTGTGGTGTTGAAGGAGTGTGACGGAATGGGAAGGAGCGGAAGTGGGTCTTGCAGGTCTTGCAGGGCGCATGCGCCGGCGGAAGCGGAAGTGACAAGCAGAACGCACGTGCGGCATTGAGGAGTTGACACAGACTCGAGCAAGACACGACGACGACAAGACGTTAGCGAGTTGGCTAAAAGCGATCCGACTTCATCTCCGCAGGTAAGACCAAATTACACTTCTAATTCTTTCCTTGTTCTGTTATACTCCTTTCACCACACGTACTACAAGCTATTTCGGCAAAATAATCACTCGGTTTCGTAAAAATAGAAAATTATGCAGACTGCTATGATTTCACGCGACCCCATTACACCGTTTTGCGGCGACACCGATGTGGTCGCTTGGTTGAGGAGGGTAAAATTGGTGGCGAAGCTACACGGCATAGCTGATCTGGCTAGTTTTATGCCGTTGTATTTGGATGGCCCGGCGTTGGCGTTATATCTGGAGATGGAGGAGACGGACCAACTCAGCGCGGACAAGGTGGAGATCCGACTTATGGAGGCCTTCGCGGAAGGAATGTTTGAAGCGTACACTCGACTGGGTAGAATGAGGTGGACAGGACAACAGGTGGATGTGTTCGCCGGTGAGCTTAGAAGGTTGGCTAAACTTGCGGGATATGAGGGAGAGTCGCTAGAACGCACGGTTAGGTTAGCGTTCGTGACCGGCTTTCCCGACATTATGTCGGTCGAGCTACAGAAGCTCCAGAACGTGCGTTCGATGCCGATGGCCGAGATCATATCGCGGGCACGTGTACTGGTGTCGTGCAGCAGGTTGACGTCGGTAGCAGCGACTGTAACGTCGAAAAGTGGCCCAGCTAGGAGCAACGGAGAGGGACTGGGGAAAGAACGCGTGCGATCGTTCAAGGGACAGTGTTTCCGGTACCAGGGCCCACACATGGTCCGTGACTGCGCGTCGCCCAAGCCTGAGGTGATTTGCTACCGGTGTCGAGAGCCGGGGCATGTGGCCAGCGAGTGTCTGCGGGGAAACGGACCGCGGGAGACTACTGCGCCGGTAGTTGTCTCTTTGGATTAGTAGCGGCGCGTTTCTCATCGTTACCTGTGGTCGACATTCTGGTGAAGGGGAAGATGTCGCGAACCCTGGTGGACACGGGCTGTACGACGACCCTGATGACCACAGAAGTGGAAGAGACGTGGAGTGGAGGAAGCAGTGTTAGGGCAGTCGACGGAAGAGAAGTGCACTGCGAAGGGGTTACGGATGCGCAGATTGTGGTGCAGGGACTGCAGCTGACGTTGCGAGCGATTGTGGTCGACGTGGTGATGGGGATGGATGCGATCACCCGTTTGGGAGGTGTCACCGTCAACGAGGCTGGCGTAACGTTTGGGCTAGCAGGGAAGCCGTGTAGGGCGAGACCACGCACCGACGACAACCGTGAGGAAATGGATGCGGCGCACACCATTGAAGACCAGGATTTTCGGGCTGTCTTTGATGGCGAGAGGTGGACAGTGGAGTGGCACTGGAAGGGAGAGCCCCCGATGTTAAAGAATAAAGTGGGCTGCTATCAGCATACTCTAAAAGGAGATGCCAGAAGTGAGTTCGAGGGGGAGGTGGAGCGGTGGATTAAGGAGGGCATACTGATCCCCTGGGAAAAAGAAGAGAGCGGAGTCCTGCCACTGATGGCAACAATTCTCAAGGCCGTCCTGGGGAAGGTGGACAGAGTAAAAAGGGCCACCAATTCATACATCGACGACATTCTGGTGGATGAAACCGTGATACCAGCAACGGAGGTCATAGGCCACCTGAAGAGTTTTGGACTGATCGCCAAGCCGCCAGAGGCTATGGAGGGAGGTGCTGCACTGGGCCTCAAGCTATGGAGAGACAAAGCCGGCGCCTTGGTGTTCCGGCGAGGGAATGAGATCCCTGAACTGGGCGCCAGCATGAGTAGACGGGAACTGTTCTCTGTGTGTGGGAAACTGGTGGGACACTACCCGATTGCAGGCTGGCTCCGGACAGCATGCAGCTTCATCAAGAGACGAGCCGAAGGAGTGAAGTGGAATGATAAAGTGGTGGAGAGGACGATCGACATGATGCAGGAAGTCTTGGTCAGAGTAGGAGCAGAGGACCCGGTGAGGGGCAGCTGGTATGTTCCCAAATCAAAGAGCGGGATCGTATGGTGTGACGCCAGTAGCATCGCAATAGGGGTCGTCTTGGAAGTGGGAGGTGTCACGGTGGAAGATGCAGCCTGGCTCAGGAAGATGGATGACTGCAATCACATCAACGTGGCGGAGTTTGAAGCCGTGCTGAAGGGGGTGAACCTAGCCTTGAAGTGGGGGTTGCACACCATAGAGATCAGGACTGATTCAGCCACTGTACTTGGTTGGGCGACAGCAGTCATCACCGATGAGCGGAGGGTGCGGACCAAAGGGGCTGCAGATATGCTGGTAAAGCGTCGATTAGGAATACTGCGTGAACTAACCACTGAGTTCAATCTGAAGCTGAGCGTGATCTTTGTGCCTTCCGAGAAGAACAGGGCAAACGTCCTGACCAGGGTTAAGCGAGCCTGGTTGCAAGTGCCAGAGGATGCGAAGCAGGATGTAGCTGCAGTATGCCATCTGAGCGACTCGGAGTTGCGGAGACTGCACATCATGCATCACATGGGTGTGGACAGGACGTTGTTCCTAGCCAGAAAAGTCGACTCCGACGTAACAAGACAGAGCGTGCGGAGAGTGGTTAGCAGTTGTGACAGGTGCCAGTCCATCGACCCTGCTCCGGTCGTGCATGAAGCGGGAAGTATTCCAGTGGACCAGGACTGGAGACGACTGGCGGTGGACATAACACACTACCGGCAGGGGACATACCTCTCAATGGTTGACTGCGGACCGGGGCGGTTCGCCATATGGAGGGAGATGAGGTCGGGAACCGCAGAAGAAATTGCGAAAGTGTTGAATGAGATATTCCTGGAACGAGGCCCCGTGGAGGAACTGCTTCTGGACAACGGCACTGCATTTCGCTCGGATGCGCTGAGAGAAATGCTTGATGAGTGGAAGGTCAACCGCTTCTTCAGGGCGGCATACCGGCCAAGTGGAAACGGGGTGGTGGAAAGGCATCATCGTACCATCAAGGCCATGGCAGAGAGGGGTCACATTTCACCAGTCGAGGCCGTGTTTTGGTACAACATGTCGCCCAGATCAGGACAGGCTGAGGAGTCGGTGCCACACAGGGCAATATTCAGGTACGAGTGGAGGCATCCGTGTACTACATCAATGCGACCCGGGGCAGAGGAAGAGCACGCCTTCGTGCAGGTCGGGGAGGAAGTCTGGGTAAAACCCCCAAACGCACGGTGTACATCGCAATGGGGAAAGGGGACAATAACCTCCGTAAATTCAAAGAATAACATCTCGGTCGATGGTATGCCACGCCACGTTTTGGACATACGGAGGATAGTCCATGCCCCAGAGGATGGGACAAGCAACAGTGGGCAAGACGATAACAACAGACAGGATGACGAGGTCGGCAGCAACACGCCAGAAACAAGTCCTACGTCGCCCTGCGACCACAGAGGGAGCGGCACCCTCCTCCCTGGTTGGCTGACTATGAAACCAGTTTCAGGTGCGGGAGCGAGTGAGGAAGCCGGTTCAGTGATCTATAGATCAGGGGGGCGTGTGGTGTTGAAGGAGTGTGACGGAATGGGAAGGAGCGGAAGTGGGTCTTGCAGGTCTTGCAGGGCGCATGCGCCGGCGGAAGCGGAAGTGACAAGCAGAACGCACGTGCGGCATACACGTACTACAGAAGAGAACCACTTTACAACTTGCGAGGAGTTCACCCAGAGGTTAAGCTTAAGCTTGTTGACTAAACTAGGAATGTATTTGTCTAAAATGTACTTACTGATGGCGCCGATGTCAGAACTAGAAGGGCATATGAGCCTTAATGCTGGGTTGGTGTAGAAATTTGGTTTGTGGTCCTTAACGATGAATCTAGGTTGTTTAGGGCTAAGCAGCTGTGTTCTCATTTGAATTCCATAATTAACCATTATTTTCTTAATCTCCAAGTTGACTTTTCTCAGTGTGTTCCTATTTGTGGTTCTATAGTTCTTCTGGATCTCTTTTCCGAGTAATTCTAAGTACTGGTTAATGGGTAACTTGTACGTGTTCCTTGTTTTGTCATATTGGACCAGGATTCCGTCTGACCTGTTAATATCCTTAGTAATTTTCTCTAGGTATCTGAGGTGTTCATTCCTCCGGGGTGACTTCCTGAATTTAATCCTCCTTACAATGCCCATAAGTCATCCTCAAAATTCTTTGACTTATGGGGCATTGTAAGGAGGATTAAATTCAGGAAGTCACCCCGGAGGAATGAACACCTCAGATACCTAGAGAAAATTACTAAGGATATTAACAGGAAATAAATAGCGAATATCAATTTAAAAAGACAATCGCTAAGTTATGCTATTAAATTAGACATAGCCTGGACCAATCTTTAGTCGAAACATATCTAAGTTTATCAAAGTTTATCTAATTATTTATCTAATTTATGTATTGGCTTATGTTTTTTCACTGTTTGATTTGCCTAATAGTGGTTTTATCTCTAATTTAATATATATATATATATATATGTGTGTGTGTACCACGGGTTTCTGCTTTCGTCTGCCAAATCCATTGACAAGGCACCCGATGCTATAGTAGATGACGCCCAAGATTCCATGCTGTGGGCCTGAACTGGAAGCCATGAGATTGTGAAGCGAGCTTCTTACCACACAACCACGCCTATAGATGAATATCTAACCTAGAATAAATAGCAATGTTCCCTGTCGGTCAAACTTGTCGATAGAGAATAAAACAACTTGAGTAGGGCGAACTATAGTTGAAGTCTATTAAACGGTTTTGCTCTGCTGTAAGTAACTGCTATTTCAAACCATATAAACTGCAATATTTCGTCATAAATAATAATTAATTTCAGAATAAATGCACACACAAAGAAATATGTCTTATAAAATAAACTTGGTAGTTTTTCAGGTGGTTGAGACTAGTGAAATAGGCTGACACAACAAAGCAAGTGGGTGTGAGTGTCAGATTGAGTATTTGAAGGGAAGCTCTATTAAAAGAGTTTGCTTCTCTGAAATTTAATCGTAATGACAGTGCAAAATTTTATCCAAGGATATGTCTATTTTTCTTTTAACATACCAACACACAAACGCACACACACAAATCCACATATATATATATTCTTTTATTCTGTTAACTGCGACCATGCTGGAGCTCCGTCTTAAGGGGTTTTAGCCGAACAAATCGATCCTAGCATTGTTTCTGAATAAGCCTAGTATTATTCTGTCTTTTTTTCCAAACTACTTATTTTCGGTAAAGTAAAACCACCAGCATCGGTTGTAAAACAATGGTGGGGTGGGACAAACTCAGCCCCAATCACAGAAATACACACACAATCACATATAAAACGGTTTTATCTATATTCCATTACTAATGCATTATATATACGTATACATATATGCCCATGTTTATTTTTAGTATTTTTACATCTCTAATATATCAATTGGTGTTTCAACTAAGACGATTTTTAATTTTATCTTAATTAAACACTCACATATATGTGTGTGTGTGTGTTCACCTTAGTTTACCTGATTTGAGCTCTTCCTATTGTACCCATTATATTTATCTGACGCCTCAGGTTTGAATTGAGCACTTCTACGAGGTCCGTATGCTACGGAAGAAAATGGTAACAAGATATATCCAAATATATATATATATATGCATATATTTATATATATACATATATAAATGCATGTACATATATACACACGCACACATATATATATATATATATATATATATATATATATATATATATATATATATATATATATATATATATATATATAAATACATGTGTATATACATACATTTTCTGCTTGAATAGTCACATAACAAGTACAGACAGGGGGCAGATCTAATGTAGCTATAAGTCGTGATTGGGCAGAATCTGGATGACGTCCCGCTATGCTTGACTAACGAAGCGACTGGTCAAGACAGGAAACAAACAAGAGGGAGTTATAATGCAGCGATTGGTCAAAATAATGATGACGTCCCGTTCCACTTGATTAAAGCCACCTAACGAAACGATTGGTCCAAACATTGATGACGTCACGCTACGCTAGATTGACCACCTAACAGGCATTATAAAACCGAGCATTTCACAAAAACTCACTAGAACCACCCAGCGAACTTCCACCATGGGTCATCACAATTGCTTAAGGTAAAAATGAATTCCTCGCTCTTTCGGAAACATCAATCTTCTGTATTGACCGCTTTCCACCACTTTGATCTGTTTTTTGTATTGAATACGTATCGCCACCGTGGGCCACTGCATCGAACACTTTGAACATATACTTCAAACTATATATCAACTATACATGAACTATATATCAACTATACATGAACTATATATCAACTATACATGAACTCTAAGATGTCTGACTCCGTTGTGTATTATAAATGAATTTCTTGTGTTTGACGGCATGAGCTGTCTCTTTTTATATATAACTTTTTTTGATAAGGTTCATTTCAGGAACTGAAACATGTTATAATGTATATATAAAAATTAAAAATTGTATAATACAGCAGCATTTTCGAACTTCATTTTTTACAAATATATATATATATATATATATATATATATATATATATATATATATATATATATATATATATATATATATATATATATATATATATATATATATATATATATATATATATATATTTCCTCGGATCCCTAGTTATAATTATGTATAAGTTTCTGACTGAAGAATGAAGGCTTGAATGACTTGTTTGTCTTTTTGCTCGTCTCTTCGTGTATTTCACGTTATTTATTTATTTATATAAAGGTCTATTATATATTTCACAGCGCACGTGCAAAATGACTTCCTTATGTTTATCATTTTAATACCCCTGCACGATGTCTCTAAACTATTTTCTTTCTTTCTCTCTCTCTCTCGGTCACTGTCCCCTCTCTCTCTCTTACTCCCTTCTCTCTCTCTTATCCTTTTTCAAACGCCGCCTCGTTTCCATCGGCCGCTTAAACTATTTTCTTTCCTTACACGTGTCCCTTCACCGTAAAGGTAAATTTTTCCACGCTGTTGATATTATTATTTTTGTGTCTCTCTGTTTGTCTCAAAGCCGTATGGCGCCTGTGTCTTTCATGTTTTTAATCGTTACTGTCCCCAAAAAAGATTTTTTGTTTCCTGTTCGTCTCTGTTGCGTTTCATTCTTTCCTTCTGTGGCTGGCTGATTCAGAGCGGATCTCAGAATTAAACGGCCGAAATCTGCGATGAGGGATCAGTTTCTGACTGAAGAATGAAGGCTTGAATGACTTGTTTGTCTTTTTGTTCGTCTCTCAGGTGGCAAAAATGGGAAAAAATATGTGTAACAGGTGTAAGGCATCGTATATTGAAGGAATATGACGAAAAAAAAGCGCGCTGAGAAACGGGGTGGGGAGGGGGCTCGGAAAATACCCACGATCAACCGTAGAGGATCCGAGCAATAAACCTCAACGCCCGGTCGCAGGCGCGCAACAGAAACTGTCTAAATACTTCTCATGCGATGTATATACAACAAATATCGAGAAAAAAATGCGCGCTGACAAACGGGGGCGTGGGGAGGGGGCTCGGAAAATACCCACGATCAACCGTAGAGGATCCGAGCAATAAACCTCAACGCCCGGTCGCAGGCGCGCAACAGAAACCGTCTAAATACTTCTCATGCGATGTATATACAACAAATATCGAGAAAAAAATGCGCGCTGACAAACGGGGGCGTGGGGAGGGGGCTCGGAAAATACCCACGATCAACCGTAGAGGATCCGAGCAATAAACCTCAACGCCCGGTCGCAGGCGCGCAACAGAAACTGTCTAAATACTTCTCATGCGATGTATATACAACAAATATCGAGAAAAAAATGCGCGCTGACAAACGGGGGCGTGGGGAGGGGGCTCGGAAAATACCCACGATCAACCGTAGAGGATCCGAGCAATAAACCTCAACGCCCGGTCGCAGGCGCGCAACAGAAACCGTCTAAATACTTCTCATGCAATGTATATACAACAAATATTGTTGGACAAACACACACACATATATATACACATATACGACGGGCTTCTTAAAGGTTCCGTCTACCAAACCCACTCACAAGGCTTTTGCTGGCTCGAGGCTATAGTAGAAGACACTTGACCAAGGTACCACGCAGTGGGACTGAACCCGGAACCATGTGGTTGGTGAGGAAGCTACTTACCACACAGCCATCCACTCTTTCTCGAACACATCTCTTCTAAACCCTGCCAACGCTGTTTCCCCGAACACACTTCTCGACAAAACTCATATTTTTTTGTAACTTTCAAATAAAATAATAAAAAAAAACCTTAATTTCATATTGATGTGGGGAAAATACTCCGAAAGAAATATTTGCAGAAAGGTGAGTAGATTCATTACACAATTCATTTCATTGTGTTTAGTGAGATTTGGCTGTTATTTCTAGCATGAAAATAGCCGGCTTGAGGGGGATATATCTTTATATATAAAAGTGAGGTTGTGTGCTATCTGTCTCCTACGATTTAGATTCCTAACTACTCCCACATTTTGCGGTGCAGTTTAACCGAAACCGGGTATCTTATAGTCGTGATTCATATCGAGCCCTACGATGCGTCTACGATTTAAAGAAAAATTTACCATCAATTTTCCCCATTTTTAACGCATTTTTGGCATAAGGGAAGTAACTCTCTAAAAATGTATTATTAAATCTCAGAACGTAAAAAGCTACAGTAACAAAGCTTTGTGGTTAACCATATTGAGATGGCTTTACATCTCTAAAAATGCTTATATAGTTATTTCCCTTACAAACCCGAGCAACGCCGGGCGATACTGCTAGTCTATATATATATATTTTTTTATTTTACAAACAAAAAGTGAAAACTGAAGTAATGGAATTTAAATTTTTGAAGTTGCGATTGATAATTATTCTGTGACAATCAATAATATTGTGAAAATATAATCTGTACTTACCACATGTGTGGTAGATTTGCTGATTATTTTCAACAAATCTACCACGCTTCTATTTCAAATTCTTTAACGATGTCAGTTGTTGCAGCAGCCTCGTGGAAATTGGTCGAACATCTTTATTGCCCAGGATACAAATTCGCAGCTTGCAATAAAAATTCATGAATCCTTTTGGGAGCAGGGCGGAAAGCTTGCATGAATTGGTATCTAGCAACATATTGTTTTAAGTAACACGGTTTAATTCCTGCCCTTATGACGTTTTTTTTTAAGCTCCCCCAAAATCTTTCGATTGTCTGTGTATGTATAGATGGGTTTGCTGGATCTACAAAATTCTGGCTGTGATTTACCTGAAAATGCGTGTAGCCTAAAGTATCTAACCTATTATATACGGGCCAACAATCACTATATACAGTTGAACCAGGGTGAATGTGGCGTCTAATTAATGGAATTAGTGTGGAAGAATCTCGCCTTAGAATTTCACCACATTCCGACCGGCGTTGAGGTTTACTGCTCGGTTCCTCTACGGTTGATCGTGGGTATTTTCCGAGCCCCCTCCCCACGCCCCCGTTTGTCAGCGCGCATTTTTTTCTCGATATTTGTTGTATATACATCGCATGAGAAGTATTTAGACGGTTTCTGTTGCGCGCCTGCGACCGGGCGTTGAGGTTTATTGCTCGGATCCTCTACGGTTGATCGTGGGAATTTTCCGAGCCCCCTCCCCACCCCGTTTCTCAGCGCGCTTTTTTTTCGTCATATTCCTTCAATATACGATGCCTTACACCTGTTACACATATTTTTTTCCATTTTTGCCACTTGGGCGCAGATCCTCTACGGTTGATCGTGGGAATTTTCCGAGCCAACTTCCCACCCCCCCGTTTCTCAGCGCGCTTTTTTTTCGTCATATTCCTTCAATATACGATGCCTTACACCTGTTACACATATTTTTTTCCATTTTTGCCACCTGGGCGTGGATCTATATATTAACCATATAGATATATCTATCTATATATATATATGGCGATGATTGATTACATCAATATAAAGGAAGACGATGTAATAAAGCATATGGGTTAACCAGCATATGGTTAACTATATATTAACCAAGCATATAACATAAGGGGCATCAGCCATCTGAATGTGGCTAGGGACAGGGCAGGGTGGTGGGGGTGTTACTGATGCATTTAGGTCGATGATCGCCTGGGGCTAAATGCATCAGTAACACCCCCACCACCCTGCCCTGTCCCTAGCCACATTCAGATGTTATAGAGCAGTTACTGTTTATTCTCGTTTAGAGATTTATTATTGCCGATGTAATAAAGGCTATTGATCAAATGAAAACAAACTCAGCTACCGGCCCTGATGGATTCCCAGCAATCCTTCTAAAAGTATGTAAGAGAGTCCTAGCAAGATCACTGCAGTTCCGCTTTCAGAGCTTCCTTGCAACTGGCAAACTTCAAGAAAACTGAAGGAAGGTAAAATATGCCCCATTCATAAAGGAGGTAGCAGAGCGGAGGCCAAGAACTACAGACCTATCTCTCTGACCTCACACATCAGCAAGGTCATGGAACGAATAGTCAGAAGGAAACTGATTACCTTCCTTGAAGAAAATGACTTGCTGCCTGACACCCAACATAGTTTCCGACCAGGGAGAAGCTGCTTAACTCAGCTCCTACAACACTATGACTGGGTGTTGAAACAACTGCTCAACCACTCAAATGTGGAAGTGATATATCTCGACTTTGCAAAGGCCTTTGATAAAGTCGATCATGGAATGATATGTCACAAACTGCGTGATCTTGGCATAGTTGGAAAATTGGGGGAATGGCTTCATGACTTTCTGAAGGATAGAAGTCAGGTGGTAGTAGCCAATGGGGCCACTTCCATTAACACGCAAATAGTGAGCGTTGTTCCGCAAGGTACTGTTCTGGGACCACTACTGTTCATAATGGCCCTCTCAGACAAGCACTCAACCACGCAGAGAGCCACGATCACAAGTTATGCAGATGATACAAAAATTTCACAGGCAGTACAGAACCCTGAAGACACTAAGCACCTGCAATGTGAGCTGGACAAAATATACAAGTGGGCTGAAAAGAATAGCATGCAGTTCAATGCTGAAAAGTTTCAAGCTTTATGCTATCAGCATGCAAAACTAAATGCAATACCCAATAAATACACTGGACCTGGAGGGATTGCAATCCCAGAGGCACAATCAGTGCGAGACCTGGGTATTTACATGAATGATGATGCAACCTTTCATGTGCATGTTGCTAAATTGGCAATGAAATGTAGGCGGCTGACCGGATGGATTCTTAGAACCTTTAGAACAAGAGACCAGGAAACCATGATGGTCCTCTGGAGGACACTTGTCCTAAGCCACTTTGACTATTGCTCTCAGCTATGGTCACCATCCAGATGTAGGACAAGATACTGTGATAGCCTGGGCTTCCGAGGCTTACAGCTCTTCAATATCCTCCCGAAGAACCTAAGAGACCTGCATGGGGTGGATGCAAATGTCTTTAAAATGAAACTGGATCTCTTCTCGTCAGGTGTCCCAGATGAACCAACTTCACGGCAGGAGGTGCAGATGAGGGCAGCTGCATCGAACTCTCTTATGCAATGTAACCAATTATGGGAGGCTTATCTGGTATTCCTTGAAGGAATCTATCCAGACTGTTTAAAATTGATGGGATCCTTTTCCTCTTTGATCTCTTTCGGGACAATGTTAAATAGGGCAGGGCCTGTTGAGGAAAAGAAATTATGTTGCAGTGTACATGTATGCTGTAATCTTGAATAGGGCAGTGGGCGTATGGCCCGTGGTCCCAGTCTTGGATGAACCCTGAAGCTAGTGTTCAGGTCATTTGGGAAAAGTTGGCGGTATATTCTCCACATCGTACAAATGATGTACCGCTCACGGTTACGCTGGAGAGAGTAGAGTTTCAAGGCTTTAAGGCGATCCCAATAATCGAGAGCAGCCATGCCTTCAATTCGTTTAGTGAGTGCCCTCTGGGGTGATTCAATCCTTGAGATGTTTTGTCTTGTATGGGGAGACCACAGTGGGCAGCAGTATTCGAGGTGTGGCCGTACTTATATATTTATATATAAATACACATATATAAATATATATATATATATATATATATACATATATGCATATATACATATATACTTATACATCATCATCATCATCATCATCATCATCGTTTAACGTCCGTTCTCCATGCTAGCATGGGTTGGACGGTTCGACCGGGGTTCTGGGAAGCCAGAAGGCTGCACCAGGCTCCAGTCTAATCTGGCAATGTTTCTACAGCTGGATGCCCTTCCTAACGCCAACCACTCCGTGAGTGTAGTGGGTGCTTTTTACGTGCCACCTGCACAGGTGCCAGGCGAGGCTGGCAACGGCCACGGTCAGATTGGTGTATTTTATGTGCCACCGGCACGGAAGCCAGTCGAGGCGGTGCTGGCATCGGCCACGAGTCGGATAGTGCTTTTTACGTACCACCAGACCAGGGATCCTGGCTGGTTCAATTCGATTTCGATTTCGCTTGCCCCAACATGTCTTCACAAGCAAAGGGGGTTGGCATGGGTGCCTGTCGTACGGTCGCATTGGAGTATTTTACGTGCCACGGCCACGAGTCGGATAGTGCTTTTTACGTATACCAGGCCAGGGATCCTGGCTGGTTCAATTCGGTTTCGCTTGCCCCAACATGTCTTCGCAAGCATGGGGGGTTGGCATGGGTGTCTGTCGTCGGATGAGGTTCTATATCGACTTCGCTTGCCTCAACAGGTCTTTGTGTCCAAGGGAGGAAAGGCATTCATAAGTGGGCTGAGCTCACTTGTCCTGCCTGGTCTTCTCACGTACAGAATATTTCCAAAGGTCTCGGTCGCTGGTCATTTCCTCAGTGAGGCCTAAAGTTCGAAGGTCGTGCTTCACCACCTCGTCCCAGGTTTTCCTGGGTCTACCTCTTCCACGGGTTCCCTCAACTGCTAGGGATTGGCACTTTCTCACACACCTATCTTCATCCATTCTCGCCACATGACCATACCAGCGCAATCGTCTCTCTTGCACACCACAACTGATGCTTCTTAGGTACAACATTTCTCTCAAGGTGCTAACGCTCTGTCGAGTATGTACACTGACATTACACATCCATCGGAGCATACTGGCTTCATTCCTCACGAGCTTACGCATGTCCTCAGCAGTCACGGCCCATGTTTCGCTGCCATGTAGCATGGCTGTTCGTACACACGCATCATACAGTCTGCCTTTTACTCTGAGCGAGAGGCCTTTAGTCACCACCAGAGGTAAGAGCTCCCTAAACTTTGCCCAGGCTATTCTTATTCTAGCAGTTACACTTTCAGCGCACCCACCCCCACTACTGACTTGGTCACCTAGATAACGGAAGCTATCAACTACTTCTAGTTTTTCCCCCTGGAAAGTGACGGAAGTTGTTTTCTGCAGATTTTCGGAGGTTAATGCTCCCGAGCATCTGCCACATACAAAAACTATCTTCCCAGTTAGCCTACCTTTGACATTGCTGCACCTCTTATGTGTCCATAGCTTACACTGGGTACATCTTATAGAGTTTCTACCTACACCTTTTCTACAGATCGAGCAGGGCCATCTTCCTGAAGATATTTGTGGATTGTCTACCTTCCTACTTATTAGTACTTTGGTTTTAGCTAGGTTGACTCTAAGGCCCCTTGATTCTAAACCCTCCTTCTACACCTGGAACTTCTCCAGTTCTGATAGTGACTCAGCAATAAGAGCAAGGTCGTCAGCGTAGAGGAGCTCCCAGGGACAGCCTGTCTTGAATTCCTCCGTAATTGCCTGGAGTACTATGATAAATAGGAGGGGGCTGAGTACTGAACCCTGGTGGACCCCAACCTCTACTTTGAATTCTTCTGTGTACATGTTACCAACCCTAACCTTACTTACGGCATCTCTGTACATGGCTTGCACAGTCCTCACCAGCCATTCATCTATCCCTAGTTTCCTCATTGACCACCAGATAAGGGATCGGGGGACCCTATCAAAAGCTTTCTCCATGTCAACGAAAGCCAGGTACAGGGGCTTATCTTTGGCTAGGTATTTCTCCTGCAGCTGCCTTACCAGGAATATAGCATCAGTGGTACTTTTCCCTGGCACGAACCCAAACTGCATCTCATCTAAACTAACTCTCTCTCTAATTAGTTGGGCTATGACCCTCTCCGTAACCTTCACTACTTGATCCAACAGCTTGATACCTCTGTAATTATTTGTATCTAGGGCATCACCTTTACCTTTGTAGCAGTTGACTAGTATGCTGCTGCACCAGTCATTGGGTATGACTCCTTCGTGTATCACCTGGTTGACTATACGGGTGACTAGGTTATAGCCGACACTGCCAGATATTTTGAGCATCTCTGCAGTAATTCCTGATGGGCCTGGGGCTTTCCCTGTCTTCATGCTTCTAATTGCCTTAGCTACCACGGAACTATCAACTCGGATAGCTGGTCCCTCTGTAGGGCCAACATTCGGCAGACTCTCTTTATCCCATTTATTTTCCTCATTCAGCAACCTTTCATAGTGGCGTCTCCAAGCTTCTCTCTTTGCATCCTCATTTAGCGCAAGTGAACCATCCTCCATGCGAACACATTTCTCTCCTACCACATCACGATTCTCTCTCACACACTGTCTTGCAACACGAAATACCTCAAGTCTTTCATCCTCACGGCACAGCACATTGGCAAATTTTCTCTTATCTGCTTCCCCTCTGGCTAGATAGACCTGTCTCCTAGCTTCCCTTCTGGCAGTCTGATACCCTTCCCTGCTACCACCGTTCTTCCAGGCCTTCCAAGCCTGTTTCTTTTGTCTAATAGCCCTGTCAACAATATTGTTCCACCACCACGTTATTTTGGGTCTTAAGGGGACTTTGCACCAGCCACAGATCTGGTCAGCGGCTTTCAGCAGGTTGTCCCTCAGAAACGTCCAGTTGTCTTCTACCCCATGTGTAGCTATACCCCTTTCCACTTCGTCAAAGGCTTCAAGTAACATATCTCTAAATCTCTGTCCATTCGCAGGGTCTTTAAGCTTCCAGACCCTTCTTCTCCATGTTGGTCGTCTTCTAGTCGCCCTCTTAGTCCTGATCCTGAAGTCACTAACTACCAGTCTATGTTGTGGGGTGCATTCTTCGCCTGGGAAGGTTTTGGCATTTATAAGCAGCCATCTTTCCCTTTTTCTGGCAAGGATGTAGTCGATTTGGCTAGTATGCCGGCCCGATCGGTAGGTGACCAGGTGGCTTGTTGGTTTCCTGAAGTTAGTGTTGCAGACCATAAGACTATTCGCATCGCAGAACTCCAGCAGCCTGGTTCCCTCCTCGTTGCGGGAACCATAACCGTAGCCTCCATGTACGCCATGGAAGCCCCCAGCATGTCGTCCAACATGCCCATTGAAATCACCAGCCACAAAGAGAAGGTCCCTGTCGTTCGTCAATGAGGTGGTCTGCAGTAGGGTGTCATAGAAACTGTCTTTCTGTCCATCGGGTAGCCCTGGCTGAGGGGCATAGGCCGATATAATGGTTGCTAATCTATTATGAAGCACTATTCTAATCTTAAGTATTCTGTCACTTACTTTGATTACCTCAATTACTCTATCTATCCATTTCTCAGCGATAAGTATACCCACGCCACCAACCCCGTCAGTGTTCCCTGCCCAGAAAATCTTGTACCTGTGTTCATTGCCTGTGAGGACCCTAGCAGATCCTCCTCTCCACCTTATTTCTTGCATACAACATACATCAACACGTCTCCGTTCAAGCATCTCGACTATCTCGCCAGACCTACCTTTCAGTGTGCCAACGTTGAGGGTGCCCACCCTGAGGGTGTGGGAGGTGTGGGCCTCTGAGACCCTGGGATGAGGGACAGCAGTGTTATGTACCTGAAAAGAAAGCTTGCATTTGCCAGATATCATACTGAGACTCTAGACTACAACCTGCATAAATTTCACAGTTTTTGCGCTATATGATCACAATAAACCCTACATAGGGGTGCGGGGGGGTCAAGAAAGATAGAAAACAGAAACTTCCGGTTCTCGTGGATGGGTGGGAGGGCGGGGTCACCTCGAAGGAACAACAGGTTTTAAGTTAATACGTAGGGAATTTTCTGCAGAAACTTCAGGGTTCGAGTAAAACATAATATAAATAGGAGAGAGAGAGAATATTGTAGTGAATTCTGGGAATGGAATAATAACGGGATGACACTGAAATTAAAGGAGGAATTTAAAATGCATGACAGACAGGAAGCCATGCATACAAGATGGCGAAATAAATAATAGAGAAACGGGATTTAGAGTTACGAATCAACGCTTAAAAAATGAATATGAATGACAGGTTGTAAGTTAAATTCACTTAGCTGGTCATTTTTCGAGTCAGTGTTTTGTCAGCAAGATGTAGAATCGAGAAGAGGGACGAGATAAATCGAACACTGCTTTATAAAGAGTTAGGGATTGGGGGGCAGCATGAGGAAAGAGAGAGGGGGGAAGAAAAGAGAGAGAGCTAAGGAACAACAGGTTTAATTCGTAAGGAATTTTCTGCAACAGAAATTACTGAACATCTAGAAACTTCGGGGTTCGAGAAGAATGTAATATAAATAAGAGAGAAAGAGAGAGAGAAAATATTTTGTAGGGAATTTAGGGAATCTTTGGGGAAAGGAATAACAACGAAGGAACAACAGGTTTTAAGTTAATACGTAGGGAATTTTCTGCAACAGAAATTACTGAACATCTAGAAACTTCGGGGTTCGAGAAGAATGTAATATAAATAAGAGAGAGAGAGAAAATATTTTGTAGGGAATTTAGGGAATCTTTGGGGAAAGGAATAACAACGAAGGAACAACAGATTTTAAGTTAATACGTAGGGAATTTTCTGCAACAGAAATTACTGAACATCTAGGAACTTCGGGGTTCGAGAAGAACGTAATATAAATAAGAGAGAGAGAGAGAAAATATTTCGTAGGGAATTTAGGGTATCTTTGGGGAAAGAAATAACGACGAAGGAACAACAGGTTTTAAGTTAATACGTAGGGAATTTTCTGCAACAGAAATTTCTGAACATCTAGGAACTTCGGGGTTCGAGAAGAACGTAATATAAATAAGAGAGAGAGAAAATATTTCGTAGGGAATTTAGGGTATCTTTGGGGAAAGGAATAACGACGAAGGAACAACAGGTTTTAAGTTAATACGTAGGGAATTTTCTGCAACAGAAATTACTGAACATCTAGGAACTTCGGGGTTCGAGAAGAACGTAATATAAATAAGAGAGAGAGAAAATATTTCGTAGGGAATTTAGGGTATCTTTGGGGAAAGGAATAACGACGAAGGAACAACAGGTTTTAAGTTAATACGTAAGGAATTTTCTGCAACAGAAATTACTGAACATCTAGAAACTTCGGGGTTCGAGTGAAACATAATATAAATAGGAGAGAGAGAGAGAATATTGTAGTGAATTCTGGGAATGGAATAATAACGGGATGACACTGAAATTAAAGGAGGAATTTAAAATGCATGACAGACAGGAAGCCATGCATACAAGATGGCGAAATAAATAATAGAGAAACGGGATTTAGAGTTACGAATCAACGCTTAAAAAATGAATATGAATGACAGGTTGTAAGTTAAATTCGCTTAGCTGGTCATTTTTCGAGTCAGTGTTTTGTCAGCAAGATGTAGAATCGAGAAGAGGGACGAGATAAATCGAACACTGCTTTATAAAGAGTTAGGGATTGGGGGGGGGGGGGATTATCAGGTGGCAGCATGAGGAAAGAGAGAGGGGGGAAGAAAGAGAGAGAGAGAGCTAAGGAACAACAGGTTTAATTCGTAAGGAATTTTCTGCAACAGAAATTACTGAACATCTAGAAACTTCGGGGTTCGAGAAGAATGTAATATAAATAAGAGAGAGAGAGAAAATATTTCGTCGGGAATTTAGGGTATCTTTGGGGAAAGGAATAACGACGAAGGAACAACAGGTTTTAAGTTAATACGTAGGGAATTTTCTGCAACAGAAATTACTGGACATCTAGAAACTTCGGGGTTCGAGAAGAACGTAATATAAATAAGAGAGAGAGAGAAAATATTTCGTAGGGAATTTAGGGTATCTTTGGGGAAAGGAATAACGACGAAGGAACAACAGGTTTTAAGTTAATACGTAGGGAATTTTCTGCAACAGAAATTACTGAACATCTAGAAACTTCGGGGTTCGAGAAGATTGTAATATAAATAAGAGAGAGAGAGAAAATATTTTGTAGGGAATTTAGGGAATCTTTGGGGAAAGGAATAACAACGAAGGAACAACAGATTTTAAGTTAATACGTAGGGAATTTTCTGCAACAGAAATTACTGAACATCTAGGAACTTCGGGGTTCGAGAAGAACGTAATATAAATAAGAGAGAGAGAGAGAAAATATTTTGTAGGGAATTTAGGGAATCTTTGGGGAAAGGAATAACGACGAAGGAACAACAGGTTTTAAGTTAATACGTAGGGAATTTTCTGCAACAGAAATTACTGAACATCTAGGAACTTCGGGGTTCGAGAAGAACGTAATATAAATAAGAGAGAGAGAGAGAGAGAGAAAATATTTCGTAGGGAATTTAGGGTATCTTTGGGGAAAGAAATAACGACGAAGGAACAACAGGTTTTAAGTTAATACGTAGGGAATTTTCTGCAACAGAAATTTCTGAACATCTAGGAACTTCGGGGTTCGAGAAGAACGTAATATAAATAAGAGAGAGAGAAAATATTTCGTAGGGAATTTAGGGTATCTTTGGGGAAAGGAATAACGACGAAGGAACAACAGGTTTTAAGTTAATACGTAGGGAATTTTCTGCAACAGAAATTTCTGAACATCTAGGAACTTCGGGGTTCGAGAAGAACGTAATATAAATAAGAGAAAGAGAAAATATTTCGTAGGGAATTTAGGGTATCTTTGGGGAAAGGAATAACGACGAAGGAACAACAGGTTTTAAGTTAATACGTAGGGAATTTTCTGCGACAGAAATTACTGAACATCTAGAAACTTCGGGGTTCGAGTAAAACATAATATAAATAGGAGAGAGAGAGAATATTGTAGTGAATTCTGGGAATGGAATAATAACGGGATGACACTGAAATTAAAGGAGGAATATGTGTGTATATATATATATATATATATATATATATATATATATAAGGTTAATCCAAACGGGAAAACAGAAAAAACAACAACACGTGGAACAATTACAGTATTATTATCATTAGGCGCTCAGGAAAATGGAAGAAGGTGGGTATGACGTTTCGAGCGGAGCTCTTCGTCGGAAACATAGGAGAAAGAAAGATCCCGAGACGGGAGGACAGAGGAAAAAAAAAAAATTGCAGGTCGTCTTCACGAGGTCACATACTGAAAAGACGGAAGTGGTAAAAAAGGAGGAAAATGTTTTTTAAAAACAGGAGAGCTGAATCAATGAGGAAATGGTAAAAAAGGTGTGCGAGATGACGGTGTGTGTGTGTGCGTGTGTGTGTATGTGTGTGTATGGTGGGCAATGGCTAGTAGCAGGCAGTAGTAGAATTAAAGGAGTGGTGTGGGGGTACCCTAGCAAGTCAGAAAGGCAGATCAGAAACAGGGAGGTATGTGTGTGTGCGTGTGTATGTATGTGTGAGAGTGTGCGTGTGTGTATGTGTGTGTATGGTGGACAATGGCTAGTAGCAAGCAGTAGTAGAATTAAAGGAGTGGTGTGGGGGTACCCTAGCAAGTCAGAAAGGCAGATCAGAAACAGGGAGGTATGTGTGTGTGCGTGTGTATGTATGTGTGAGTGTGTGCGTGTGTGTATGTGTATGTATGGTGGACAATGGCTAGTAGCAAGCAGTAGTAGAATTAAAGGAGTGGGTTGGGGTACCCTAGCAAGTCAGAAAGGCAGATCAGAAACAGGGAGGTATGTGTGTGTGCCTGTGTATGTATGTGTGAGTGTGTGCGTGTGTGTATGTGTGTGTATGGTGGACAATGGCTAGTAGCAAGCAGTAGTAGAATTAAAGGAGTGGTGTGGGGGTACCCTAGCAAGTCAGAAGGCAGATCAGAAACAGGGAGGTATGTGTGTGTGCGTGTGTATGTATGTGTGAGTGTGTGCGTGTGTGTATGTGTGTGTATGGTGGACAATGGCTAGTAGCAAGCAGTAGTAGAATTAAAGGAGTGGTGTGGGGGTACCCTAGCAAGTCAGAAAGGCAGATCAGAAACAGGGAGGTATGTGTGTGTGCGTGTGTATGTATGTGTGAGTGTGTGCGTGTGTGTATGTGTATGTATGGTGGACAATGGCTAGTAGCAAGCAGTAGTAGAATTAAAGGAGTGGTGTGGGGGTACCCTAGCAAGTCAGAAAGGCAGATCAGAAACAGGGAGGTATGTGTGTGTGCCTGTGTATGTATGTGTGAGTGTGTGCGTGTGTGTATGTGTGTGTATGGTGGACAATGGCTAGTAGCAAGCAGTAGTAGAATTAAAGGAGTGGTGTGGGGGTACCCTAGCAAGTCAGAAAGGCAGATCAGAAACAGGGAGGTATGTGTGTGTGCGTGTGTATGTATGTGTGAGTGTGTGCGTGTGTGTATGTGTGTGTATGGTGGACAATGGCTAGTAGCAAGCAGTAGTAGAATTAAAGGAGTGGTGTGGGGGTACCCTAGCAAGTCAGAAAGGCAGATCAGAAACAGGGAGGTATGTGTGTGTGCGTGTGTATGTATGTGTGAGTGTGTGCGTGTGTGTATGTGTGTGTATGGTGGACAATG
>NC_042998.1:8846302-8873802 GCF_006345805.1 Octopus sinensis | reverse complement strand
CACTGGTATTTACTAAAGAAATATTGGGGCGATAGAACATGCTAACTGCATATTAATTATTAGTTATAAAGTTTCCTGTGTTAATACATACACGATAATATAGTTTTCTAGGGGTACATAATTAGGAGGACTTACATAAAGGCCTTTATAAAAATAATATGATCAGAAGGGTGGAACACTACAGGAAGGAATACATAGTTTAATTACTAAAACCATGATGAAGTTAGACTAACTAGGTAGGAATATTCATAGGATAGTATAATAACTCCATGTAGCACTCTAACTTACAATACTATATAACTTATATCATACACAGTGTACTTTAATTCCTCATGTAATTGAATATCACATGATTAATTTTATATATATAATACTAGAGGGTAAATATTATTAGATACAACACTGAAAAATCAAAAAGTATATGTTTCCTAAGTACAGGTGACACTATGTACACATGATACCCTTAGATTATAAAATGTAAATCTATTTCTATAAGGCTGTGCTTTCCTAATTATTTCCCTCTTAAGGCTAAGCTCAATCCCGCTTTCCTTCAGTTCCCAAAACTTACTAGATAATGACGTACAGTTAGCCTTATGCTTACGTCTAAAAGAGGAAAAATGATTATAAATCCTTTTTTTTTTCATATTAATCAAACATCCTATATATATAAAGTTACCAGTTATAGTTATGATTGTACATTTATAAATTACGTTCTGGGTAAGACATCGTCCTAATAACGGACAGTGGGACCTAACTCTACAATTGCAACTAGAAGAATTACTACTATTAATATTAGTATTATTGATATTCATATTGTTGTTATTATTATTTATATTCTCATTATTATTATTAATCATACAACTACTATCGAGTGTGTTTATTCATGTCTGTGTCCATTATCTATCCCGCTTTCAACTGTAGTATCATTCAAATCTGCTTCAACATCAACAGGCATATCAATAATTTCTATGCTAGTATAGGCACCAGAGCTACTGTCTATATGTGTATATTAGAAGTATTAACGCCACCATTTCTAATTTCCAAATCACCATTAATGTTACTATTCTCATTGTGGGTGTTTATGTTATTGTTGACAGTACTATTACTATTATTATTATTATTATTATTATTATTATTATTATTATTATTATTATTATTATTATTATTATTATTATTATTATTATTATTATTATCACCTCTTGCTAATTTTATATTCTTATTTAATCTAGCTATGATGGTACCCATACTGGGAAGAGTAGAATACGAGATTGTAACTATCTTACGGGGAAAAGATTCTGTTATATCCATGGGAATTAGGGAAGTTTTTTTCTAAACAAGCCATAAATTTCCTATATATGTTTGTGGATATGGCACTGTTGTAAGGAATATTCAACCAAACGAAGTCCTTAATTTCAAACTTACAGCGTAAGGGCGGGATCTAACTGTTCTATTACTGCCCCCCCCCCCCGAGTTTTGACTTGATTGTTAGATATGTCCCCATTTCCAGTGGTTTTAATATCTATGTAGGGAGGAGTAACCATTTTTTCTCTTCACTACCATCATTATCTAACTCAAGCTTCCCACCAGTTTTAGCATTTAATTTCCTGTTGTTGTTTATTTTATTATTGTTTAAATTGTTGGGTTTATGGAATGCTTTTCCATTTGGTATTTTTTCACAACTAAGTAGGTTAGTAGTCCCTCTATCACTCGGAATCTCTTTATTTCCACTATTAATATGTGCTATATACGTATACAGTGTGTATAAAGATATGTGTGTGTTTGTGTGTGTGTATAGATATCTATATACTTAAGGATAGGTGGATATAGTAGTGTATGTATATGCTTACTAGGGTTTAACTGTAGATATGTGTGTGTAATTCTATGTATTTAATGCTGTGCATAACGAGGCATACTTGTATACGCTCAAGCATGTTAGCTTATATATATGTGTGTATGAGTACGTGTATATACACACACATATACATATACTATAAACTTATAAAGCTAGTAACTTTTAGTGGTGGGTTTGTGTAAACTGACCATTCATCACAACGATATCAAATTACAACCTCATTCAATATTTCAAGTAGTGGTCAAAATTAAGAAGTTATTTATGATCACTACCATCCCATGAAAGCCAAAATCTTATTCTCAGCCCTTTAGTATCGTATCTCTTTATCTCTTACTCTACTTCATATTTTCAATTCGTTTGTTTTTATATTCTTTTTGTTACTTTATTCTTATTTGGCTAATCTTATTTATATGTGGATCTAACTTTATTATCCTTATTTTTACTTTTATTATTTTTGCTTTTATTACTCTTGTCTTTTGCTTCTATTGTCTTTTACTTCCAGTACTCTTACTCTTTATTTCTTATTTTTTATTGTTTTAGTTTTTAATTTTTAATTTTATTTTTTTCTCTCAATTTTTTTTTTCTTTCTATCTTATTTTCCTTCCTATCTTATACAAGAAAATTAAATATAAACTCATTCCAATCTATTTAACGTTCACTCTATGTTGACTGGTGATACAGTATGGGTAGATTTTTGAAATCCAATGAATCTTTATACATTTATACAGTTAGGAAATTTTACAAATACACTTTTTCAAGGAGATATGATAAACCTATTATAATGGGTAATATTGAACGTAATTTTGATATTTTTTATATTGTGATGTAATTCTTTGGACTAAAAATGTTTGCGACTGAAGAGAGCTTTAAACCATCTTTTATATCAATAATACACTGATGTAATAACAGATTGTTTATAAAGCTTGAAACACGTGTACCGCGATATCCATTGTGTTCTGTTTTTAATTTTATTTGATATATATATTTATATATATACACACATACATATATATGCATACATATATATATTCATGTATATATATATATATATACATATACACACACACACATATATATATACGTATATAGACATACATATATACATATATACACATATATATGTATACACATATATATATACATATATAAACATATATATATATACATATATATATATATATATATATATATATATATATATATATATATATATATATATATATATATATTCTTGTTTCAGCTCAGAGCTGCGGCCATGCTGATGCACCGCCGTTTTGTGCTACACTGTTATTACGAAGAACCTCCTCTAATATGTGGCACTTGGTGAAGAATGGAGTTTGATATAGCTACTCTCATTTGCACCTCTTGCCGTGAGGTAGGTTCATCTGGGACTCTCGACAGGAAGATGTCCAGCTTTGATTTAAAAACCCCTACATCTACTTTGTGCAAGTTCCTCAGACTCTTTGGGAGAATATTAAAAAGCTGTGGGCCCTTGAAACCCAGGCTGTTGCAGAAGCTGGTCCTTAAGCGCGATGGCGTTGCTGGGATCTTCGGTACTATGCAGTGTCGACCCCTTCTGGCATTGGTGTAGCTTACAATGCCAAAATTTGACACAATTTCTTCCAGGATCTTCCAGACATATATTACTGCATACCTCTCCCGTCTTCTCTCCAGGGAGTAGAGTCTTAACTGTTTCAACCTTTCTCAGTAGCTGAGCTGTTGCAAAGAGACGATCTTCTTTTTGAATCTTCTCTGGATTGCTTCAAGGTCCGCTGTTAATTTCACACTGGTAGGTGACCATAGCTGTGAGCAGTAATTCAAGCGGCTGAGGACAAATGTCCGCCAGAGGATCATCATGGTTTCCTTATCTCTGGTTCTGAATGTTTTTAGGATCCATCCAGCCAGTCGTCTGCACTTTGTCGCCATCCTGGTAATGTGCACTTGGAAAGAGGTAGCGCAGGGCCAGGAATTTTTCAGCATTAAACTACATATTATTATCCTCAGCCCATCTGTAGATTGAGTTCAACTCCTGCTGCAGGTGTCCAACATCGCTGGGGTTCTGTATTTTCTGCGAGACTTTCGTATCGTCTGCATAGCTTGCTAGACTGGCTATCCGGACATTTGAGGGCATATTTGAGAGGGCCACTATAAGAAGCAGTATTCCCAAGACAGTGCCCTGTGGAACACCACTCACTATTTGTGTGTTCATAGAGGTGGCTCCATTAACCACTACTGCCTGACTCCTATCTCTCAGGAAGTCATGTAACCACACTCCAAGTTTTCCAGCTATGCCGAGGTCACACAGTTTGTGGGATATCATACCATGATCCATCTTGTCAAAAGCTTTTGCAAAATCAAGGTAGATTACGTCCACATTTGATTTGTTGAGTAACTGCCTCAACACCCAGTCATAATGCTGTAAGAGCTGGGTCAGGCAGCTCCTACTTGGTCGAAAACCATGCTGGGTATCACTCAGCAAGTTATTTTCCTCAAGGAATGCGATTAGTTTCTTTCTGACTATCCGTACCATGACTTTGCTGATGTGTGAAGTCAGAGAGATAGGCCTATAGTTTTTGGCATCTGCTCTACTTTTCCCTTTATGTATTGGGCATATTATTCCCTCCTTCAGCTTGCTTGGTAGTTTGCCATTTGTAAGAAAGCTCTGGAAGAGAATCTTGAGGGGTTTTGCCAGGGCATGCTTACACGCTTTGAGGAGGATTGCTGGGAAACCATCTGGACCAGCAGTTGAGTTTGTGTCCACTTCATCTATGGCTAGTAGGACATCTTCTTCGCTAATGTCAATATATTCTATTGTAACCGCCTCGCTGGTTATAGGTGAGGCCCCAAAGGAGTCCACTGGTTCGTTCACTTGTCTGTGTTCCAACGGGGTAGTAAAGACACTTTTGAACTGGTCATTCAGCATCTCACTGATCTTAGTTGGACTGTCTGTGAGGGAGCCATTCTTTTGGAGGAGGGTTTCTATCTTGTAGTGTACTGAGACTGTTTCTTTCACGTAATGAAAGAAGGCCTTTGGGTTTGATTTAATGTTTTTTATAACCCAGGCTTCTTTGTCTGCTTTCTCCCTCACATAGGATTGTTGCAGCCTTTTTTCGATCTCCATCAGTGTTGTTTTTAGGCTGACGTTTCGCTACTTTTGGGATGTTGGTTGAGATGATTTGCAACCTTCGTCCGTCGTCTCATGATAATCTTCCTGTCTCTTGGAATCTTGCTCCTATTCGTTTTGGCCTTGTGCTCTGGGACATATTTCTGGCATACGGCTTGCACAGAAGACATGAAAGATTCTAGTTTCATGTCAATGTCTGGTGTGGAGAGACATTCCCGCCAGTCCTCTCTGAGGATCTCTTTTTGGACCGATTTCCAATCTGCTTTGTGGAAGTTCAGATTGGAGAGATTTTGGGTGCTTCTTTTAGGCTGTATGTCTCTGGTTACTTTGGGCCCAAACATAGACAGCTCTATTATGTTGTGATCCTAAACTAATGTCGGTGTCACTTTCACATCATGAATGATGTCCATATTGTTCGTGAAGCAGCAGAGATCCAGAATGTTATTCGCCCTAGTTGGTTTGAGTACAACTTGCTCCACGAATAAGGCGTTGGTGAGGTTGAGCAGGGACTCCACCTGTACTTGCTTGGATTGATTCATTCCTGAGAGTATGAGACCTTCGGGCCATTTGACCACGGAGAAGTTGAAATCATCCACAAGAAATATGGTCACTTGGTGTTCCAGATTCATGAGGATTTCTTTAATTCTTGTGAGGCAATCTTCAAACTTACCTATGTGGTGTGGAGCATCCGGTGGGCAATATGTATTGCATATGACTATATTATGTTGTCTTATGTATACAATTAAAGTGTCACATACCGAATTTGAGTGTCATTAGGACCTGGGGTGTGAGGTCATCTCGGATGTATACAGCAACTCCACCATGGCTCCTTTCCCTTCTGTCTATTTGCAGTATGGCATAGTTTGGTATGTGTACTTCTGCGTCCTCTATATCAGGGCTGAGGTGAATTTCTGAGTTCTATGCATAGGGCTTGATTGCATGCAGTAAGATCTCCCAGGAATGAAATTTTGTTTCTATTTTGATGCAACAGGCCCCCAATATTTAGTAAAAGTAATGGGGTGACGGCTGTGCAGGTGTTAGGGGAGGTCATCCCGTATCTGTTGACTGGGGTGGTCTTGCATAGTGGTGGGTAGGGTTGCTTCTCTGTGGTTGGTGTAGCCAGGTTAGCTGCCGGACAATTCTTTGCGCCATGTATAAAAAAGACTCTTGCTCAGCTGCTGCGTTGCGGAGAACATCTGAGGAGCACGCTTCTTTTCTGAAAGTTTTCCTGAGAGACATTTCTTGTCTTCCCTCAGTAAAGCTCTTCTCTTTGAGTCCCCTGAAGTTCTGGCGGGGTGTCGGGTGGGTGAACCGGCAGTTTTTGCCGTCCTCCCCATGCCAACATTTTCCCCGCAGGTAGAATTTACAGGTTCTTCGGTGCCTTCCAGATTTCTTCTTTCCTGAAGTGTACTGGGTGGCATTGGATCCTCCATGGGGTTCTCTGCTGTTTGTGTGGTGGGTTGGGGTTTCAGCTTTGATTGTTTGCCTTTTCTTCCCTTTCCCTCCTTATTTTTGCTTTCGGTCCTTCCTTTTTTCTTCTGTTTTTCTAATTTCTCATTTCTTTGTAGGACCACTGGTACAGGGGGAGGGCTTCCGGTTTCTGCTCCCTTGGCTCCCCTATCCTTCACTACCTGGTCGTTCACCGGGGTAGGTGATCCATTTTCCTGAGGAACCCCTGGATCACAGAGACTTCCGGATTCCTTCTCTTTTTCGTCCTCTTCATCCTCATCTGCCTTGCCACAATAATTTTCAATTATGTTATCCAATGTTTTGATGTGTGGTCTTATAAGCATGTAAGACCGGATAAATTCACCTTTTTTTCGTTCTATTTGGTCAATGGTTCTATGAAATCCATTGTTCTTAAGCGCGGCAGTGATGATGTTGTTCGGCGGATCGCCACTAGCAATCGTCCATGCTCTTAGCAGAGCATATATATATGTATATATATATATATATATATATACATTGCCTGATCGTGACAATACTAACATACATACATATATATATATATATATATATATATATATATATATATATATATATATATATATATATATATGTTAGTATTGTCACGATCAGGCAAATTTTAGGTATAAAAAAAAGTGAACTTCTGAACGCAACGACCAAATTGTAAAATCAGTGGATTAACAATCAAGGATGAAATTGTAACAAAAACGTATTTTATATAAGTCAATTAAAAAATATAATTGATAACTTAGCGATCCATTTGCAAATAGATAAATATCCAAAGAATTTAATGTCCAGTACTTGATTGTTCAAAGATATGGTGTAAACGGTCCATATCATTTGCACTGATTATAGATATACATAACACTATATATACATATATATATATAAATAGATATATGCATATATATATAAGTATGTATATGTATATATATATATATATATATATATATATATATATATATATATATATATATATATATATATATATATACATATATATATAAGTATATATATATACATATATGCATGTATATATGCATATTTATATAAATATATATAAATAGATATATGCATATATATACATATATATATACATATATATATTTATAAATATACAATGATATAAATTATATATAGATATATACATATATATACATATATACATACATATATGTACATACCCACATATATATGTATATATACATGTATATATGGGTGCAGGACACCAAAGAAAGACGTTGAACACGATGAGAAACGAAAACATAAAAACAAAAGCATAGAAGCTAATTTTTTTCAAACAACGAAAAAAACAGAGAAACAAGACATACAACACAAGGAATATTCTCCTTCTTCAGTTGTCCCTGTTTCGTCTACTCCGCGTTACGAATGTAAGGACAAGACGCGGCTTCGTTGAAACATCCTTCCCGCAAAGCAAATTAAATAAAGTTTGGGATTTTTTGCGGAGGGTGAAAGACGTAACAAGAACAGGACAGCGAGAACAAAACAGTAAAAACAATAAAAAAGTAAAAACAGTAAAAGACAGAACAATGAGAACAAAACAGTAAAAAACAAAACGATGAGGTCTGTTAAGCCAAGACAATATATATACACTCACACACACAAATTTGTGTACATAGACATAGAGACACACAGGGTATATATACAGGATGTTAACATTTAAGATATTGCATGAATTCCTAGTAACTAAACTTTGCTGTGATGTTTATATCACTAGACACTGTCATCTCCATCAACAGGCATGTCTTTTGGCTTTGGTTTGTGATGGCGATGTGTGTCTGTTGGCATTTGTGTGCATGTATTTATGTATCCCATAATCCCATAAGACGGTGACATTCTCTCTCTGAGCTCTTAGGGTGTGCGACACCATTGTGACGGCATTCGTTCCAGTGTAAGTATTGGCCAACTCGGTCATCCCTGGTTTTATATTCTGTTGGGGCAAGGACTGAGCCAAGTATGTCACTGTAGAGTTTATACTTTGTGTCTACTTCATTGTGCTTGACGTTCGCTTTTCTTTCCGTCTTGATATTTCATACAAGCATTCCTATTTGGCTCTTGTCTTTATGGGATCTGTAACCTCCTTCTCAAGATCATTATCAGGGAGGGTCAGCTCTCGTCTGCATTTATACGCCTTCTTTGAGATTGAATGCAGTTCCTTGATCAGTTCGTGTTGTTTTATTTTCCAGCTGTGTCATCCAGTCGGTGTTACCTTGGATGTACACTTCAACTGCTATCTTGGTCGTCTTATAGGATATTTTAAGTTGGACTAGGTCTCTGCCAATTTCTTTCGTGGGAGATAGAGCCGTCGGACGTCGGATTTTGGGTGGTCCGTCCTGTTTGATATCAGCAGTTTCCTAGTCTTTATGTCTATACGCTCGAGTTCACTCAGCTTCCATTTGATGACATTAATGGACAACTGATACCGTCAGGGAGTTTGTAAACGCAAATCAATTCTGAGAATTCAGTTCTCTATTCAGAACCATATTGATACGTCTATAACACTCTTTCCTGATGTTCTCTTTCATTGAACCCCTTTCTCTTCGTGTATCCCAAGATACTTATAGGAGCCGTCTTGTTCCAGCTCCTTGATAGCTGTAGCACGATCAATTTGTGTGGCGGTATTTGCAGTCAGTTTGCCACGTTTGATCGACGCTTTTGCACACTTGTCAATGCCAGATTCCATATTGATGTCATCACTGAATTTTCTCACAGGTACTCGTGGCCCTTTCAGATCCCTGTCATCTTTCGCGTATAATTTCATATAAGTGTGAGATGATCTTGTCCAACATTTTACATCGTAGATTGTTCTATTCAGCTCGTCGGACAATGGAGTGAGCGAAGGACAGAAGAGAACAAGTGTGAGTGAATCACCCTGGAATATTCCATGATCACTTGATTTTCTCTGAGACATACAAGCCTCTTTCTTGGTTGAGAAATAATTTTGTGTTCTCAGTCGCACACTGTACTGCAGAAAACCTTTTCAGAAAGGAGAGGCCTTGTAGATATCTAGTGCTGTCAGAGGCCTTATGATAGTCAATCCACACTGTGCTACGAATTCGTTTTTCGGAAGAGCAATTTTCGAGTATCATGCAGTTTATTCATAGCTGGTCTTTGCAGCCGAATGCGTTTCTTTTGCACCATTTTTGTTCAAGAGGAACAATGTTGTTTTCATAGAGAAATTGATACGTTCTCTTAGGAGAGATGCAAGTATTATGAACATGGTCATGAAACAAGAGATAGCCCAGTGGTTTTGGGGGGTTTTGTGTCGTCCGTAGGAGGGAGTAGGAATGTTATCACTAATGTTAGCGACATTCATCTGTCTTCACTTTCTGAGTTCAAATTTTACCGATGTTGAATTTGCCTTCCATCATTTCGACGCCGATAAAATAAGCACCACATGAACACTAGGATAGATATAATGAACTTATACCCTCACTAGTAACTGCTTGCATGTGGCATCCCATATGAGGGGTCTGTCAGAGCACGGGAAAATTGTCATTCTGTCAGGCCTCTTCCTCTCCCCTCTGACGTGTCTCCTTACCTCGAGATGTTAACGCATTTTGAAGTGAATAAGATAAATACCATTGAATCATTTGGGTCGGTCTAACCATCTTTTGTCCTCCCATAAACTACGGGCCTTGTGCTAATATTTGAAACCAGAATCGTTACCACGCCGGTCAAAATACTCAACGTCATTTCATCCGTCTTTATGTCCTGAGTTCACATTCTGCTGAGGGCGACTCTACCTCTCATTTGTTCGGTGTTTAAAAATAGGTACTAGGTGAAAATGGGATCGATCTAAACGACTTAGCCCCTCCATTCAAACTACATGCCTTGTGCCACAATTTGAAACCATCGTATGTCATGTTTTAACTGAGATATTTTCATTTCTGAACTGCTGACAATTCTTTAATTTTCAGATAATGGAAAAGTTTGCAGTAACCCTGTTTTTGATTATACTCCTATGTAAGTTAATATTCTTTAATTATTCTCCCAACATTATATTCGTTTCATTTTCCCCTTTTACTTGTTTCATACATTCGACCGCGGTCAGGTTTTGGCAACGCTTTCAAAATCTTCTAATTTAATGAATTGACCCAGTACTTTTATTCAATTAGTCCTCAATGCTTAATTTTGTGCTGCTACGAACAAACTTTCTGTCTCGGCCTTCATATCTGCAATCATAACCATGTCACACTGCTACTATTTCTTGCAACCCTCTTTGGGAATCTGTCATGCAATGCCTTCTCTTGCAAGTTCCTTCTTTCTCTGGTTTTTAATTTCCTTTGGATTTTGGTTTCTCTACTATTAAACTAACAGTTTCTAATGAAATATTTTCCACTAGTTTCTAAATAAGAGCCTATATCTAATCTAGCAAATTCCACACATTCTTCTACTGATATTAATCCTCTGTCACATTCTTCCCTGGGTGATCCTAATCTTTCTCCTCCTACTCTTGGGGAAATTCACAATTCATATCGAATTCTTTCCAATTTCCTTTGTCGAAATTTTCTGCATACAAACTGAGCTCTCTGCATACAAACATTGCTAGTAGCGTAGTTTCTTAAGGCTAATAGATCTGTATTCGTCTGTATTCTTTTTTTTTTATACATTTATATCCGAGCATAGTTTTTTTTGTGGTGTTTTTAAACTTATGACTTGTTCACTCTGTGTTAGTTTGAAAAAAAATTGTTGTTGTCTCGTTTGTGACACAGGTTTTCATATGCGTGAATGTTTGTCCTGTAAATTTCCCGTAGTTGTGTAAACATTGAGATGTATGTGTTGTCCTATGGGTATCAAAATGTATATATGATTGAGTAGACCTTCGAGTGTATGCGTAATTAATCAATTTACGTACTTACTGTTTTGTTCCACTTATATTTTATAATTTGTAAACTTTCCGATGTTGATTTCGCATGTCTTTTCCACATGTTCCTCTGAGACATCGTTCATGGCAGAAACTGTGCTTTGTATGGCAGTAAAAGTTTGGTTTTTAAAAAAAAATTTTTCATTAAAAAACCGCTTCCTGCAAGTCTTCCACGGGTTCCTTTATCCAATTCTATCGATGTTATTAGATTAGATTTGTTTTTGAATGAGGAGCTCTGTGTAGCTGGGTATGACGAAAAGTGTCAGCTGCCCGGAGCCAGCAGATTAAGGTGACGCGTATTTACTGGCCATCTTTCAAGAACCTTGCGAAGAAATCTAGCAGTTCTAAACAATGCTGACGTTTTTAGATGTTCTACCTTCACACTTGCACCATGCTTTTTCGTCAAAGTTGTTTAGTTTTCTCTTCTTGTTTCCCATTGACCCTGTTGTCATCGGAGCATGTCATCTGTTGATTATCATGCAGGTTTTTCTTCGCTTTTTACTCACCACAAGAATGTCCGATTTACGATGTCTGGACAGGTTATCGCACTGGAACATTTTATCCCACAGGATTCTGCAGTTTTCCTTCTCGGTGACCCGTTGTGGTATTTGCAAATGCCACGTCTTTGCTCTTTGCAGGCTGTGATTTCCACTCTCAGCTTCTTTTGCTGGGTATGATGGAAAGTATCAGCTTTCAATTAGTTTAATCAGTTCTCTATTAAGTAATTCTATCCCTCTTAGGATCCGTACCTTCCCTCTTTTCAGGAACATTATAACACACTTCAATTCTAATATCATAACAAAAACAGTGAACTGTTTTCACCAAAGAACTCACTTGTACTTCCACTTTGCCATACAGGTTCAAATTATCCATGTAGTGGATGTGGCTAATTGATTGCGATTTCCCCTTTAGCTGATATCCTAGGTTCATTTTCCTAAGAACCGAGGTCAGCGCGATGATGTAGAGAACAAAAAGCAAAGAAGATAGGTTATCGCCTTGCACAATCCCTGTTCTGATGCCCAGAGCGCCGAAGCATTTTTCATACTATGCCCACTCATTTTTACACCCCACAATACTACTCTTCAGAAAACAGGTGAATTCCTAGTCTTGTATTGACAAGGTTGGGTCCTAACCACATAGTTGCGGGTTCAGTCCCGATGCGTGGTAACATCGGGCCAACCATACACTTGTGAGTAAATTTCGTAGAGGGAAACTGATAGAAGCATAACGTACACACACACACATGCACACACACACACACACACACACACACACATATATACACATACATACGTATATCCACGCACACATACATCCACACAGACACACACACATATATATATCCCTACATACATACGTATGTCTACACACACATACACATATATATATACACACATACATACATACGTATATCCACACACACACATTCACTCACACACACACATATATATCCATACATACGTATATTTACACCAACACACACACACACACACACACACACACAAACATATATATATATAATAAGCAGAAAATGGAGAAACCTTTGATCAACAAACAAACAAACGGACCAACATCGTCTAATTAATTTTAATATAAGACCTTAACATTGCTTACGGCCGTTTCACCTACCAATGTCAGTCGGTGCCTCCAGAAAGAATTCCGAAAATAATATTCGTCATCTTTATAGTACATCCGATCTGGTACATGGAGCTTCGTCAGTTTGAATACAAATGCATAAAATAAAAGACGAGAAGAGGGAGAAGGAGAGAGCAGAGTCTCGAGATGGGGAAAGCTCAATGAAATTAGAATCAAACCATTTTGCAGTGTAAAGCTTGAAATCGATGGGCAAAAGAGTCAACTCTGAAATAATCTAGATAGAAAGATATTTGGTGGGTTAATCTCTTTATAGGGGCACCAGGGTGTATAATTAATAATAAAATAAAACTTAAGTATAACAGGAATCGCCAGGAAGTCTAGTAAAAGGGTAGAACTTGTTATTTCGTAAATAGAGCTAATTAATATTTATCCATAGCTGTATGTTGTTATAATTGTGTACTTACCGAAATATTCTAGAGACCAACCACCTGTTGTCCGTAATGGAATTGACCAAAGTCCAGTCATCTTTACAATTGGTCAGTTACATTTAAAACCAAGGGCAAGCTAAGACTGTTACAGGGGAAAATTAAATAAAGAAGTAAATAAAGCAATAAATAAAAGGTGAGGACGAGGAGACTATGTCATAAGTGGCATGAGGCTCCTTATGTCCTTAAATACCATCTCAATAAGGCAAGGTCTTATGAAAATGCAGTAATGATAGAAAGAGTTGATGTAAGTGATGAGCAAAATGAAATACTGTGAAACAACCATAAACACTAAGGCAGAGGAAAACCAGATAGATGAAGAAAGTCACACAGAAATTGACCCAACAGAACTACATAATCTAAAAAATCCGATCATGAATGAAAGTCTGAAAATTAAAGAAAGCAGTATAAATGAACGTGACGCGCTCATAAAAATTCGCAATTCTAACCAAAACCTGAAAATAGTTGGTAAAATCCGCCATGAACTTAAGGATATAATTTCAGCTAATGTGGTGAAAGATTAGAACGTGGCGACATTCCCATAAAAAAAGCCTACTTGGCAACAGCGTATTCAACACCAAATTCAGCTACTTAGATCTGGTGTAGAATGTTTAATAGACCATAACTTTGACAAGACTATCAGACCAACAAAAGTCCGAAAATTAAAGAAGAAATATAATACGAAAACCATACTTGAAATCGATACCACGATAGAAACTCCCCAGCAAAAGGTCTGTGCTAAAGCTGCCCGCATAGCAGCGTATGAAAAGCGAGTTAGATACTTCAAGGACAAAATAGTTTTACAGGAAGATAGGGAAATACCAGTTTTAGTGAAATCTGTCACATCAAAAGAAGTGAAGGAATTTTGGAATAAACTTTGGCCAGAAGAAACAAAACACAATAAAAAGGCCCCTTCGATTGAGAGAATATCTACTAACTTAGAAGAGCAAAAGTGTGAGGATGTAAGATCTGCTCTCAGGAAGTCCAGCAAAAGGGAAGTCTCCAGAAGTTGATAAAATTCCTAATTTCTGGTTGAATGCCTGTCCAGAGAGTCACGAAATTCAAACGAAACTTTACCACAGTGGTTTGCAACAACTTAGTATGATTCTCTCTTGGCTAGTTAATGGTGTTGCATTCCTACTTTAAAAAAATGAAGAAACAAATGAACCAAAAAAATATAGACCATAACCATCTTAACAACAATGTGCAAAATGCTAACATCTGTTTTGACTGAATATACCTTTTCCCAAATGAGCAAAAAGGATGCAAACGTGTCCTGCGGTTGTAAAATTCAGCTACTCATCAATAAGATGATCTTAGAAGATTGTCACAAACGACACAAAATATTCTCGATAGACTGATAGACTATAGAAACGCCTTTGATAGTCTACTACATAGCTGGGTTAAGAAATGTCTGGAAATGTATAAAATAGCACCTACTCTGCGATAATTCCTCTCTGTAAGTATAAGATCATGGAGAACCACTCAGATTTTGAACAGCGACAATGAATCTCTTAATGCTGGGGAGGTAAGAATTTCATTTGGTATTTTCCAGGTTGACTCTCTATCACCACTCCTGTTTTGTCTAGCCTTAATACCTCTCTCGGAATTTCTCGTTGATGTACAATCTATATATATAAAACTGAGAATGTATGTCTGTCTGTCTGTCTGTCTGTCTGTCTGTCTGTCTGTCTGTGTGAATCCCTAAAACTTGAGAACTACACAACCAATTTCATTCAAATTTTACACATGCCTTACTTAGGGTCCATGTAGTGTCATGGGCAAAACATTACTAACTTCTTGCCTAGGGCGAGCCCACAGCAATATCATATCTTCTCCACTATTTCAGTATTACGTGTTAAAAGTGAAACAAAAACATTTCTCTATTGTAATGTCAGATACTTTCACTTTAATACTGAAACTATTAAAGTCAAACTATTATATAAGAGGGATGAACCATTAACAGTGGACATCCATTTTGCTAGAAGAAGATCCGCTATGGTCTTATATGCTACACCACTGGTTTCCAATTCATATTAATCAAATTAATATTCAATTTCTTACCCTTATCATTTTAAATTTAAATTTAAATCCAGGACCATGCGTTTTGGAACGAAGTTTGTTACCACACAGCCACACCTGCACCTATGTATGTATGTGTGTGTGTGTATAGCTGTATATGTATACATTTATTTCTATACATAAAGATGTATATGTATACATGTATACGTGTAGATGTATATATATATATAGATGTACATGTAATATGTACACATGTATATTCACATATATATATGCATACATATATACACACATACACACACACATACATACATAGGTGCAGGTGTGGCCGTGTGGTAACAAACTTCGTTTCAAAACACATGGTCCTGGGTTCAGTCCCACTGTGTGGTGACTTGGCATGTGCCTTCTGCTATAGCCTCAGACCAACTAAAGCTTTGTCAGTGAATTTTGTAGACAGAAACTGAAAGAAATCAATCGTATATATATGTATGTATATATATGTAAGTCTGTGTGTGTGTGTCTTTGTGTTTCTCCCTCATCACTACCTCACAACTGGTGTTCGTTTATTTACATCCCCATAACTTACTGGTTTTACAAGAAGAAACTGATAGAATAAGTACCAGGCTTATCAAAATACAAAACAAACCACTAGGCAGTATCTCATATTTTTATTTGCCCACACAATTTATCTTTGTGTGTGTGTGTGTATGTGTGTGTGTGTGTACATACATACATACATACATACATACACACACACACACACACACACACATATATATATATATATATATATGGATTTCGTAGACAGAAACTTAAAGATATCAATCGTATATATATGTATGTATATATTTAAATGTATGTGTGTGACTTTTGTTTCTGTGTTTCACCCTCATCACTGCTTCACAACTGCTGTTCGTTTATTTACATCCCCATAACTTACTGGTTCATAAGAAGAAACTGATAAATAAGTACCAGACTTATCAACATAAAAAAGCACTACGCTGTGTCTCATATTTTTGTTTGCCCACTCAGTTGTATCTATCAATTTAATTTTGTGTGTGTGTATATATATATATATATATATATATATATATATATATATATATGTAGGTCCCGGGTTGATTCGGGGTTAACCACAGTAAATAAGGTACTCATACATAGCAGAGTAAAATTAATTTATTATATAGAAGGAGCTTCTACAGGACTAGAACTGTTCATTCAAGAGAAATCTTCAGGAAGCTAGTTAACAAGAATTGTATTGGCATTTATACATTTAGGCAGGTTTAAAGGGGTGTTGGTGGGGGACTTTTTGGGGGTAGGCATAGCGCAAAATATCATACTTGGGGGAGTGGTCAAGGAGTCAGTGTTAAATTAGATAGAAGAATAAATAAAAAAATAAAAAAATATATATATATAAACTGCACGTACATATACTTAATATTTATTATTTATTTTTTGAGTATGCATGTATGAATAACTGCGCGTATATATATTTTACTATTTACTTATTTTTTGAGTATGCATGTAAGTATGAATATAAGGAGGCGCGTGTGTGTGTGTGTGTGTATGTGTAAGCATAGATATATGTATACTTTTACGCATGTGTGTACTTATGTGTATATATGGATGCGCGTGTGTGTGTGTGTGTGTACGGGTACGCATGTACATGTGTATGTGCGTGTATGTGTATATGAGTATGTATGTATGTGTGTGCGTATATTTGTATATGTATGTATGTATATGTATGTGTGTGTATGTATATATATATATATATATGTGTATTTGTATGTGTATGCATGCGCGTATATATATGTATGTATATGTATACGTGTGGGTGTGTGTATGTGTATAAATGTATGTATGTATGGATGTATGGATGTATGTATGTATGTATACGTATGTATGTGTATGTGTGTATATGTATGTATGTGTATGTGTGTATATATATGTATATATGTGTATGTGTGTATGTATATATATATATATATGTGTATATATATGTGAATATATATATATATATATATATATATATATATATATATACATGTATGTATTTGTATGTAGGTGTATATGTATGTGTGTGTATTTATATTTATTGGTGTATATGTATAGACTAGCCCTCTAAGAATGTAGACATGAATCTGTAGGTACGCGTACGTATGTGTATATACGTGAATGTATGTAGATGTATGTATGTATGAATATAACGCGTGCGTGCGTGTATGTGTATGAGTGTACGAATGAGTGAGTGTACGTGCTAAAGAGTGTGCGTGAGTGAATGAGTGCTTGTTTTCCAGTAGACAGATAAATGGACTGGCTGTCATAGCCAAGATGTTTGTGACCAGCGGTCAAAGATAACAAAAGTAATAAATGAAGATAATAAAATTAAAATTAGGGAATGGGTCTGTATTGTATGTGTATATATATGTGTATGTGTAGGTATGCATAGGTCACATATGTATATATATATATATATATATATATGTATGTATATGTATGTGTGTGTATATATATGTGTGTATGTGTATATATGTGTATATAGGGACTAGTGTGCTGTGTGTGCATGTGTGTGTGTGGATATGTGTGTGTATGCGTGTATGTGAGTATGTGTGTGTATGTGTATATATATTTTTCTGTGTGTATATGTATGTGTGGTCGTGTGTGTATATATACATATGTGTATACGTGTATGCATGTGAGTGTGTGTATGTATACATATATGTGTATGTGTAGATATGTATATGTATGGGTAAGTGTATATATATGTATATATATGTGTGTGTGTATGTATGTGTGTTTGTATATGTATATATGTTTGTATGTGTGTGTATATATGTATACATATGTGCATAGGTATAAGTGAGAATCCCCTTATTTACCTAAAACTCTATTCCCTTTTTTTATATATATATATTTTTTTATTTTTTATTTATTCTTCTATCTAATTTAACACTGACTCCTTGACCACTCCCCCAAGTATGATATTTTGCGCTATGCCTACCCCCAAAAAGTCCCCCACCAACACCCCTTTAAACCTGCCTAAATGTATAAATGCCAATACAATTCTTGTTAACTAGCTTCCTGAAGATTTCTCTTGAATGAAACAGTTCTAGTCCTGTAGAAGCTCCTTCTATATAATAAATATATATATATATATATATATATATATATATATATATATATATAACACATACACACACACACACACATATGTATATACATATATATATACATGTATGTATATGTGTACAATCATATTTATTATATCAAAGACAATGTCTTTATGTGTTCGTGTATTACTTATACATTCGAAAACTACTGCACCGATCATAATGAAATTTGGAACACAAAATCGAAGCCTAGGGAGAAGGGTAATGCTGTGTGTTTCATACAATTTCTTGGACCAAAATTACTCAATGGATCCTTATGATATTTGAAACTTAGATTCAATGCAATATGTTTGGTTTGAATTTCAGATGGCTTAAAGGGGGCAGACCCGCCCCCCCCCCATGAAAATTCATAAATTTTCGATGTTGATGAAATTTCAACCATGGGTAATTGACACACATCAAGAAGTATTCTCAAAGTTTCCACTTCACATGAGGATTCTAAGACACCCAAATTTTAGTCATTTCTTTTATGATCCAAAACTAAATCAAAAGTACTGAATGGATCTTTACGAAATTTGGAAATTATATTCTATGCATAAGGGCCACAACCCCCATGACAATTCATATATTTTTGCTGCTGATGAAATTTTAACCATAGATATTAGATACAAATGAAGTAATATTTATAAAATTTCATCTTACAAGTTAGAAACACCCCTTCATGGGGACTTAACACCCACAATTTTGTCATTTTATCTAAGCAAAGACGAATAGTTGTAGTCTTGGAAGCTTTGGGGTCATCTGAGCATAGAAGATGAGCATTATTTGTAACCCAATGTTACAACAGGTAAGAGTTTGCTTTGACATAACTTAGATAGGATTCTGCAATGTGCTGCATAAATTGTCAAGTAAATGAGAGGCATCTTTGCCTCCACTGATTCAGTTGCAAAGTGTTGAGTAAATTGATTATCTCCTTTCAGTCTTTTTATTATCAATGGGTCACACATAGTCCCCACATGGTAACATTGATTTCAAGGCCTTTCCCAGATGAGTGGCTGGTTATTCAAAGACATTTATAGATTGTATATTTATTCTGTCCAGTTACGTATCAGTATAGTGGTCATTTGAAAACTCCAACTTTCATTCCTCCTTAGCCCTCACGTCACACAGTTGTTAGCTGACTGCTCATTGTGATCATTCGTCTTTTGGTTTCCTGTAGCTTTGCTCTCTTTTACAAACCCAGTGAACATATATTCCTATTTCAAAGAAATTCAAACAATAGATATAAGACCCAAGTTAAAAAGATTTCAACAATTCAACTTCTCTGGTTGACATTAAGATTCCCACCCCAACAGGGGCCTTAACTCTCACATTTTAGAGCTCCATGACCCTCCATTTTCAGGAGCAAAATCCTTTGGAATACGCGCATAAAAATCAGTAGTATGGGATACATGTGGCACGATTACAATTTTGCTTGGGTGTGTAAAGAGGGAAATAAACCCTCATCTGGAATTTTGATGAAGTTCGAAACATAGGTATTCCAGTTCATTACAGAAAAATATAACAGAAAAGTCTAATTCTTCAATTGTATGTAACTCGGGGCAACACTGGGTAACACTGCTGGTATGGCTATAAATATTTGATAAAAATATAAATCATCACTTTTATATGGATGATTGAAATTTCTTTGCAAGAAATGACCAACAACTACAGCGCTTACTAGCGAGTGTTAAACAACACACTGATGGCATGATGAAATTTGGCCTCCATGAATGTGCAAAAGTCACCTTTATCAAAGGAAACATGACAGAAACATGCAGCGTTAATCTTGACCAACAGAATGTCATAAAGGAATTAGAGCCAGCGGAGAGCTACAGGATGGAATCAAATATTTGATGATGAGGGAAATGATCAGAAGGGAATGTTATCGCAGGGCAGGTGCAATCCTCAAGAGAGAGCTGAATGCAAGAAACAGGATCGAAGCGATCACTACTTTAGCCATACCGGTTGTGACTTACAGTTTCAATATCATTAACTGGTCAATTACAAATCGTTGACAGTTGACAGTTTATAGAAGGTACCACCCTAAGGCAGATATAGAACGACTCTACATGACAAGAATAGATGGTGGCCATGGACTTTTACAACTGCAATTAACAAGGAGCTACCAGGTCAACATATTAAAGAACGGCAGTAGCACAATGTGTTGTGTGTGTCAACATAAAAATGAAACCACTGATCATGTTGTCTCCATGTGTAGTCTTCTTGAGCCTACAGAGTATCTCAACAGGCATGATAGAGATGCTCAATATATTCACTGGGTAATTTGCAAAAAACTGGATCTGCTCCATGATAATAATTGGTGGGGAGGTAGTGTACTATGTACAAAACCAAATATATGACACCCGAGGCATAACACCAACAAGAACTTCTAACATGTCCTTTCAGGTCTCTGGGTGAGACTTGGAGTCAAATTGTACAAATACAAAGCGAAAGTCAAATATATAATAATAATAATAATAATAATAATAATAATAATAATAAATAATAATAATAATAATATAATAATAATAAATGCCATGCAGTCAGTACCAGGCAGTGGCTCTCATGGCTTCTGATCTAACTGATTGGAAGTGATATCATGTACATTGTTTTGTTTGGTATAAAAACCAGTGAGCTTGTCCCTTAGTGGCTGACGATATGTGCATCTCTGATCACGAGCAGAAGTAGTGGGGAGCATCATAGCCAGGTGTTGAGAGGGATTCTTTGGGGTTTGAATAGTTCACCTCTGGAACAGGGTGGTTCTTTAACATCCTTAAGCAACCCTTATTCAGGGACCGTTTGAGGGGATGGGCTACTCAACTGAAGAAAATTCTAACTGGGCCCCACCTGCAAGGTCATGTGCTGTTTATCTGATATGAGATCACCATGTCGCGCATATGGTTGTGATGCATGTGCCTGGTGTACCTTTATCAGACGGGTAGTCATGATGGGTATATTGGGCTTCGTATATTTTACCCCAGTGTCACTTGATGGCATGAACTGCTCTTCACTCAATAATAATAATAATAATAATTATTATTCATCATCATTGTTCGACCGTGGTCAAGTTATTATTATTATTATTATTATTACTATTATTACTACTATTACTATTATTATTATTATTTATTACTATTGTTATTATTACTATTATTATTATTATTATTATTATTATTATTATTATTATTATTACTATTATTATTATTATTATTACTATTGTTATTATTACTATTATTATCATTATTATTATTATTATTACTATTGTTATTATTACTATTATTATTATTATTATTATTATTATTATTATTATTACTATTGTTATTATTACTATTATTATTATTATTATTACTATTATTATTACTATTGTTATTATTACTATTATTATTATAATTATTACTATTATTATTATTATTACTATTATTATTATTATTATTACTATTGTTATTATTACTATTATTATCATTATTATTATTACTATTATTATTATTATTATTATTATTATTATTATTATTATTATTATATGCCCTGATGCAGTACCAGGCAGTGGCTCTCGTGGATTCTGATCTTAACTGATTGGAAGAGATGGGCTACAGCAAATATTCTGCTCAATACCACAGATTTGCTTGTCAGTTGTTTGACCTTAACCAGTTGACCATGCCCCTTAGTGGCTGATGATATGTATATCTCTGATCACGAGCAGAAGTAGTGGGGGAGCATCATAGCTATTTGTTGAAAGGAATTCTTGGAGGTTTGGATAATTCACTTCTGGAAACATGGGTGTTTTGTTCAACATCCTTAAACAATCCTTATTCAGGGACCTTTTGAGGGAGATGGGCTACTCGACCAGAACAAAATTCTAACTGGGCCCCATCTGCAAGATCGTGTGCTGTTTATCTTGATATGAGATCACCATGTCGCGCACAATTGGTTTTGATGCATGTGCCTAGTATACCCTTATCAGACGGGTAGTCATGATTGGTATACTGGGCTTCGTATATTTTACCCCAGTGTCACTTTGATGTCATGCACTGCTCTCTCACACAATAATAATAATGATGATGATGATGATGATGATGATGATGATGATGATAATTATTATTATTATTATGATTATTATTGTTGTTGTTGTTATCATTGTTATTGCTACTATTATAATAATTATTTTTATTATTATTATTATTATGTTTTTTCCTTCTTTCTTCAAATTTTCTTCCATTTTTCGCCGAGTGTTTTCCATACACCTAGGGCAGAGAAGCTTATTGTATGCATTCCCAGATTACACACGCAAATTCACAGATAAAATATATATTTAAAAATAAATAAATAAATAAATAAATTCATGGATGGATGTTATATTCACAGCGATAGTGCTCTTCTCAGTACATGAGCCGTTCCAGTTAATACGATTTTTTGCACTTCCTGTAGGGATGGTAAGCCGGGAATCATTTTCAAATAGGTTTCAGTACCTTTTTTTCATTATTCCTAGAGATCCTACAGTCACTGGTACTGTAGTTGCCTTGAGATGCCACAGTTGTTCAATTTCTATTAGCAAGTCTTTATATTTACTAATCTTGTCAAATTCTTTCACCGCTATATTGTGATCGCAAAGAATAATCATGTCAATTAATAAACTCACCTTTTTTGTCTGATCTTTTATAATAATATCCGGTTATTAGCTTTTATAGTCTTGTCGGTCTGTACGGGGAAGTCCCATAGAATCGACACATTTTCTCCCTCAGTCACAGCTTCAGGATGGTGTTTATACCATTTGTCGGCGGTTTTGATTTTATAATGCCGACATATTGTCCAATGTAAATACTGGCCGACTCTGTCATGTCTTGCTTTATATTCTGCAGGTGCTAAGACTCTACACTCTGAGATTAGGTGGTCTATTGTTTCAATCTCATTGTTACAGAATCGGCATTTTGGGCCAGCTCCATTTTTTATCACATTGGCTTGGTAGTTCCGGGTTAATAAGCTTTGGTCTTGAGCAGCTAATATGAAACCTTCACTCTCTGCTTTTAGCCCTGAGCTTCGTAACCATTGGTGCGTGTGTTTCTGGTTGACATCAGCTTGTTTGCTACGGGCCACATACTTGCCATGGAGAGGTTTCTGTTCCCATCTGCTAGCTAATTTTTCATGTGCTTTTGTCTTTGCAATTAATTTTATTTTCTTTGTAGCTGCAGTTGGCGCATTTCCTTCAGCCTGATCGATCTGGTGGGTATCTAAGAGATCAGCAGCAAATCTTTTGCTCTCTTTGAGAATAGAGTGAAGGTTTTTCAGTCTTTCATGTTTTTCAACAAATTTTAGCATCCAATCGTTGGTTGCTTCAAGGTATTTGGCCAGTCCGATTGTGGTAGTTTTATTATTATTATTATTATTATTATTATTATCATCATTATTATTATTATTATCATTATTATTGTTATTATTATTATTATTATTATTATCATTATTATTATTATTATTATTATTATCATTATTATTATTATTATTATTATTATTATTATTACATTAATGATAATAATCGTTTCAACTAAAGGCACAAGACCTGAAATTTTGGTTTAGGGGTTTAAGTCGATTACATTGACCCTAGTGCTTGAATAGGATTTTTCTTTGATCCCGAAAGGATGAAAGGCAAATTGAACCTCAGTGGAATTTGAACTCAGAACATAAAGTCAGACAAAATTCCGCAGAAATAGCATCCAGAGATATCGAAATGAAAACGGAAAAGAGTGCCTTAGTAGAGCTGTTAGAAAATGATTCGCATTTACGACCAAATGTATCCGGAAAGTACTTCATAGCTGAGAAGATCAGATAACATGATACCATAAGAGAGACACAAGTGTTTTGGTAACAGCTCTGCTGGCTATACTATCTCTCTATATAATGTCTAAATCTATCTACAAGTAGGAAACTTTGTATTATTGTTACAACTCTCCAGTTTATAAAATATAAAATCTGAAATCAAAATTACCTCTCTTTTACAGGTTCAAGATGTGAAGCTTATAGAAAACATGATGTTGTTCCCAACGGTAATTATATTTTCTAAACCTTCTCTTTATAAACCTGTGAGGTAATATAATATTTAGGCCCACTTGAACGTGAATCTTCTCTTAGAACAAAATATCCTGTGATAGATTGCACGAGAGAAGTTCCGACATTGGATATATCGTGCAAAATGCACCCTTGTTTATTTCGCTATTGGGAAATTAAATTTCACCTTCTCCAGCACTGAAACCGTCAGACCACCTGACTTCGACTTCCCTTGCACTCGTAAATGATGACGCTCAGCCACAAGAGTTAGCAGCGACGGATCTCCCCACCAGTGATATATAGATTAACAGTGCCAGAACAGGCACCGGTGTCACGATTAGCCAGTGAGCTTGTTAAGTGTCTATATAAGCGACAGTGACAGTTTTAATAATGAGTGGTCATGCTGATGCCCACTCACATATGTAAGTTCTCTTACAACAAACTATACTGCACTAGATACCATGAGAGAAACTCTTGTATTGGCTTCTAAGGCTAAATGCACTCATGTTTCTATCGTTAGCAGGGAGATAAATGTGTGCCACCTCCATTGACAACACCACCAGCGCAGTCTTCTCCCTTGCACACTATATCCGATGCTTCATAATCACTATGTTTCTCTGATATCAATTTCTCTCATACATGCAAACTGGCATTACCCGTCCAGTGGATCATGCGCATTCTGTCTTCCTTTCTTTCAAGCATTCCCATGTCCTCAATAGTCATTGCCCATGTCTCCCTGCCATGTATTATAGCTGTTTGTTCTCAGGCATCATACAATCTGCCTTTCACTCAGAATGAGAAGCCATTTTGTTACCAACAAAGCTAAAAACTCTCTGAACTTTACCCAGTTGTTCATATTCTAGCAGCTACGCTTCCAGAAATCTCCCTCTATTGCTAACCAGTACCAGTAATTGTCTACTATTTCTAAAGACTCGCCCTTCCCACAAACATTTGAGTGAGTCTATTTTCTGTACATTTTGGTGTTCAATGTACCTGCACTCTATTAAACTTCTTTGAGGCCGCTGCGATTCTTTTGTATCAATATCCTGCTCAAGCTACACCTTATGGGGTTTCTACCAACAACTTTTACACGTCTTGAACAGGACCAACTCCCTAAAGGAACTAGTAATTCATCTGATTTCCTATTTTCTCGGACTTCTGTTATTGCTAAATGAACTCTCAGATCCTCTGATTCTACTCCTTGCTTTCACACCTGAAATTTAAGTATATATATAATATATATATTCCAAGGATCTGATAAAGACATCACATTTGCAACAACTCGAGCTTGTTCAGCTCTTGTTTGACGATGATCAAGGTCTCAGCGATGTATCGAAATGGATATGCGAACGCAGAGTGAGGAAAAGATGGATCTTTTCCTTCGAGAGACGGTGAGCTTCTTACAGACAGAACATTGAAAGGATGCGAACGCAAATGTCACAACCTGATGTCGGTAATTTATCTCTGTTGTTGACGTCACTCTCTTTTCTGTAACCATGGAGCTGAGGTATTTCACCTACCAGACTTGCTCAGCCTAAATGCCATCAAGATGCACAATGGCCGGTGAAACTTTCTGTATGTCTGCGTGACTAAAACTTAGCATTACCTTAGAACAATGCCAGCAACATCCGACCATTTAGGACCAAGTCCAGCAGCACAGGCTACAGTGGTTGGTCTAGGTCTGCAGGATGAACACCGGAAGACAACCACAACTTTTGCGGTGGCAGTGACCAACGAATAGGGGAATCCAGCACAGTGCACCAAAGAAGACAAAGGGTGAATCAAATTGAGGACGACCTGAAGTGGCAGCGGATGGTTATTAAACATGCTAAGGTCAGTGCTATGAAGTGGAAAACGTGGAATAACATCATGACCAGAGTCCATCATAGAGCGGTATCCACAGCAGCTTATTGGCTGTGAGGAGGGGCTCAGGTTCAGGTAGCTAAGTAGGAAATAAAGAAAGAAGAGGACGAAAAGGAAGAGAAGAAGAAAGAAAAGATGAAGAAGAAAAAGAAGAAGGGGGAGAAGGAGGGGGACGAGAAGTAGAAGGAGAAGATGAAGAATAAGAAGAAAGAGGAGGAAGAAGACGAGGAGAAGAAGGAATAAGTAGGGAGGAAGATTAACAAAACAGAGAAGTGGGAGGAGGAGGAAGATGATGATGGTGATGATGATGAGGAGGAGGAGGAGGAGGAGGAGAAAAGATGAAGCGGTCGGTCGAAGAAAAGAAGCAGAAAAGAAGGATGGAAAGAAGAGAAAGAAGATCAGAAGGATGAGAAGAAGAAGAAGAAGAAGAAGAAGAAGAAGAAGAAGAAGAAGAAGAAGAAGAAGAAGAACAACAACAACAACAACAACAACAACAACAACAAAACAACAGCAACAGCAACAACAACAACAACAACAACAACAACAACATATTCTTAGAAAGACTGTATTTGGCAGTGAATATATAAAAGTTTTTTCATTAAGAAATTTCTAATTTTTGGCGGTAGGGAACGAGGTGAAACGTTTGTTAGTCTTAATTATGTATTTTAATCTTAATTTTTGATGAGGAAAATATAAACGTTGATGGAAAAATGGTGAAATCGATGGATATAGCCAATCAAAGATTAATACTGATTTCTTTCTTTCAGGAACAATTTGGTTGGGAGAAAGTATAAAACTGGTTATTTTTATCCCAAATATGAGAGGCCCATCGTTTGGTGGGTGAACAACGAACGATACGAGTGTGACAGCACATGCATGGACAGTTCTTACTACAAAGTCACACAATATAATGATACATCAACTCTGTGGATTGCGAATGTCACGTGGGAGAATTCCAAATGGTTTGTCGAGGATGACAATCTTGAATTTGGAAAAATTGATTTGGACATAAACG
>NC_042998.1:8818802-8841302 GCF_006345805.1 Octopus sinensis | reverse complement strand
ACAAGTGGGCTGAAAAGAATAGCATGCAGTTCAATGCTGAAAAGTTTCAAGCTTTATGCTATCAGCATGCAAAACTAAATGCAATACCCAATAAATACACTGGACCTGGAGGGATTGCAATCCCAGAGGCACAATCAGTGCGAGACCTGGGTATTTACATGAATGATGATGCAACCTTCCATGTGCATTTTGCTAAATCGGCAATGAAATGTAGGCGGCTGACCGGATGGATTCTTAGAACCTTTAGAACAAGAGACCAGGAAACCATGATGGTCCTCTGGAGGACACTTGTCCTAAGCCACTTTGACTATTGCTCTCAGCTATGGTCACCATCCAGTGTCAAGTTAATCACAGAACTTGAGGCGATCCAACGAAGCCACACGAAGAAGATAGCCTCTGTGCAGCATATAAGCCACTGGGAAAGACTCAAGAGATTAAGACTCTATTTCTTAGAGCGTATGCGAGAAAGATATGCCATAATATACATCTGGAAGATCCTAGAAGGACTTGTCCCAAACTTTGGCACAGAGAGTTACACAAATACTAGATCTGGGCGCCACTGCATAGTGCCAAGAACTCCAAATTTGCCATCAAGATGTAGGACAAAATACTGTGATAGCCTGGGCTTCAGAGGTCCACAGCTCTTCAATATCCTCCCGAATAAAACTGGATGTCTTCTTGTCAGGTGTCCCAGATGAACCAACTTCAAAGTAAGAGGTGCAGATGAGGGCAGCTGCATCAAACTATCTCATACACCAAATGTCATGCTAAAAAGCATTCGTGAAGTAAAATCATGTAGCAACACCGAATGGTGGTGCCCCAGCATGGCCACAGCTCGTGAGCTGAAACTAGATAAAATGAAAAAATGATAATTTTCTGCAAAATTCTGTTATATTATCCTTGAGTTCATTTAGGTTGGCTCTGCGTGGAGTTGGTGTAAATTTGAGCCCTTTTGCGAGGATGTCAATTTTTATGTTAGAAAGAGGTTTGGTTGAAAGATTGATTATGTTCGGTTTTTCCTTATTACTAGGTTCCAGCCTGTGTCCTGGTGTCCCTGGTCCCTGGCTAAAAAATGTTGGGTGTAATTTTGTTTGTATGAGTTGTCTGTGAGGTTGTGTGGTATTTGGTCGGGGGAGTGGTGGTATTGTTGCCTCCGATCGTTGTGTGTGTGTGGGAATCTATGGTTGTTATTGTTTGTGGTGTGTGTAAAATTTCTGTATGGGAAATATTTTTGTTTCGAACTGCTTGTATGTGGGATGTTGCTTGACATAGTTTTTTTTGCGTTTGTCTTGTGTTTAGTGGGGACCAGTAATTTTGGTTCATGGGGTAGTAGCGATTTGTGTGTGGTGTATTTCTTATTCTAGTGTCATATTGTGCTGTATGGTGGTTGGGTCTGGTATTAGGATGTTGTTGGTGTGTTCTGTTTTTGGTGTAATTTCTTTCATAGACGCGTCCTCTGTCAGCTAGTTCCCTGTTAGGTCTTGCGTGGTTTGCAAAGGTTGGTTGTGGGTGATTTCTGTTTTTAGTGTATGGAGGATAGTTGGGGGTTGTTCGTGGGTTGTTTGGTTTTTCTTTTTTATTTATTGTAATTTTCTTAAGGAAGGGATTATTCGTACCCAATTCATTTTTGAAAGTTTCACTATATTTTTGGAAGAAGTCCATGTTTTTCTCCCAGCGTAGGAGAGAATTTCTCTCTTCTCTCTCACAGGTATCCTTCCAATGATCCAATGTATTTTCGAGGGGTTGTCCCTCGGTATGTTTTAGTATTAGATTGTGCATCTCCTCGTCTATGCTTTTAAGTTTTTCTTCATTTGTGGAGGCCCTGAGTCTTAGAAGCTCTATTTCTGATTTAAAATTGAACAGAGCTGACTTTTCTCTAATAGATCTCTGTCCGTCAGGCTCGTTAGGAATTAATTTTATCTGGAATTTGCGTGGGAGGATAATTGGTGTTGAGTTTATCCATCCCTCGTAAATATCTGCTTTGTTGGAATTTTTTATCATGTTCCAGAAGGTGAGTTTTCTGTTGTGCAGGTTTGTATTCCAAACGTTTCCTATTTTTCTTTTTGCTGGGTTGATTTGGGTGCGTATGGTGTCCTGTTGTGTTTCATTAGGTACCTGTGTATTATTTTCGGATTTGTTGATGAAATTGAGTTTAGTGTTGTATATAACAGTTGTAAATCCTTACTCACCTGGTCAGTGTAGCGAGTTGCATCTTCATTACTTTTACTTTCCCGGGCGAGTAAGTTTGATTCCTCGATTTTGTTGTTCAGGTTAAGAAGCTGTGAATTAATATTTTTCAGTTCTTTGAGTATGTCCTCATTTAAGGTTTTATCCGAGGTGTTTGACTTCTGTGGCATTTTCGGTCTCACGTGTTTAATATATAGATAAGAAAGTTTGTTTGTGAAAGCACGTGGGTGAATATATAAGAAAATAGTAAAAAGTGAAAAAACGACAGAAGGTTTAAATGTTAAAGAATATATATATTTGCGTCAATATGTCAATATTCTCCAGACATATTGACGCAAATATATATATTCTTTAACATTTAAACCTTCTGTCGTTTTTTCACTTTTTACTATTTTCTTATATATTCACTCACGTGCTTTCACAAACAAACTTTATTATATATATATATATATATATATATATATATATATATATATATAATATATATATATATATATATATATATATATATATATATATATATATATATACATATATATATATACATATATATATATACATATATATATATACATATATATATATACATATATATATATACATATATATATATATATACATATATATATATACATATATATATATACATATATATATATATACATATATATATACATATATATATATACATATATATATATATATATATATACACACACACACACAAACACACACATACATACATATATATGTATGTATACTTTGATACTTTGATAGGTTTCGGCCATTATTGGCCCAGGCCATGTCTAACTTAATACCACCACCTGTATATATATATATATATATATATATATATATATATATATATATATATATATATATATGTATATATATATATATTAAACAATGGTTGTAGAACAAACAAATACAAGGTCATCCACGTAACATTTCATATCTCGAACATTTAATCACAAAATGCTTTTTCTTTCACTTAGAATATACATGTATAACATCACGGAAGATGAAACATAACTCATCAGTACAAGCATATAAGAAAATGCAAGAAAAAAGTGTGAATACAGTTCATCACTGTTAAATGTTAATACTTTAGCGATTAAGAAATATATATTTTTTAAAAACATTACAACACCTAGAATAATAAATACGTAATAATATAAAGTAATATATAAATATATAGATATATAAAAAATATATTTAAAAATACATATATATAGGAAGCATATAAATAATATATAATATATAAGGTAAGATATAAGTTCATCGTTTAGCAATTATTTTCATTAAAAATAACTTTTCAGATAAGGGAAACCTATAGTTAAAAGACAATGTCGAAGCAAAAAAGAAGAAACCATATTTACATTCCCTATGGCCATTTCAGGGGTACATCACTGTATTTAATGCACGAGGGTGCATCACAATGATTACTCCTTCGTCAGGGGAAAAAATAGAGAGACAGACATCACGTACCAGGGCGAGACCTCCTTAACCAGACCTAACATAATATTGCGTGGTTTCTTATTTAAGAAGTCATCCTTAGACCAGCCCAAATGAAAGAACTAAAGCAGTAAAAAATTGGAACCATCGAGGTTGAATTTAATTTAATACACCCATTAATGTTGTTTTTTAAATTAAAAAAAAAATTTTAACTGTTTTTTTAACGGTTTTTTAAAACATTTTTTTACTGCTTTAATTCTTTGATTTGGGCTGGTCCAAGCATGACTTCTTAAATAAGAAACCATTTAATTGAGCACTTCTATAGCAGTCCTATTAAACATTTTGTTCCTGATAGAAACAATCACTGTATTATTGATATATATATATATATATATATATATATATATATATATATACATACTCGCATGGTTGTCTGGTAAGAAGCTTCATTCCAAACCACATGGTTCCGAGTTCATTCTCATTGCATGACACGTTAGGCAAATGTTTTCTAATAAAGTCTCGGAATGACCAAATCTTTGTGAGTGGACTCGGTTGGCGGAAACTGAAAGAAGCCCGTCGTACATATATATATGTGTGTGCGTGTGATTGTCCCCCATCATCGCTTGGCCACTGTTGTAGATTTGTTTAGGCCTCCGTAAACTTAGCTGTCCGGCATAAGAAAACGATTCAATAAGTACCTTACAAATCAGATAATTATTGGTGCCGATTATTTCGATTACAAATGCCCCAGGCAGTGCCCCAGCATGGTCACAGTCTTATGACTGAAACAAGTAAATCGAAAGAAATGAAAAGAAATACGAAATTATGTTTAAAGTTTATTAATCCTTTAAACAATTAATAATAGTGTTCGTAACATATTTTATAGTGAGACCGAAAATTGAAACCAAATCCACCAGCACCGAACACATAGTAATGGCCAAATGTTCACATCCTAGGACAACAATCAGATGTTACTATGGACAGGTAAGTCAACTGAATATTGTGTCTTTGAACCCATCTGGCGGATGATAGATTTTTGTGTCACAACTTTTCAAATTTTGAAATTTAGTGAAAAATTTCACAATTAGAAAAAGTTTAGAAAGGTTTAAAGTGATTATTTTTAACCAATCAGGAAACAGAAGCTGGAAGCCAGTATTTTCTGCTGGATAGCTGTGTGTGATAACATCTTAAGTGTGTGCCTGTGTGTGCTGAGAGAGGGTTAAAAAGCGATTTAAGTTAACAGATAAATCAATCGGTTTTAATGTGCAAAATATATATACAGATAAACATACAAACAGAGAAAGCTGACTTAAAGGTTGCAGATGATATGCCATCAAGTATAAGTGAACTACTAGATGTAGGAGGAAAGAGTAAGGGTAAGTTGTGGCGAAACATTCAGCAGAAGTTCGCAGTTACCTTCTGCTGCAGTCGCTTGGAACTTAGGTTTTTCACTCATAAACACTCTCATCGCCCGGGCTGAGATTCGAACCGGCAATCCATCGACGCGAGTCCGCTGCTCTAACCGCTTGGCTATCCTCCACAATTGTCTATGTATGTATATATATATATATATATATAATATATATATATATATATATATATATATATATATATATATATATATATATATATATATATATATATATATATATATATATATATATATATATATATATATATATATATATATATATATATATATATATATATATATATATATAGGGAGATAAATAAAAATATATGCATACATACAAACATATATGTACGTACCTACATCTACATGTATATATACATGCATATATAAATAATTATACGGGAGTACAGGACATCACAATAAGACGTAGAAACGGAAAAAGCCAAAAAACAAAAAACAAGAAAACGGAAAACGAAAAACAAAAAAAAAACAAATACAGGACGAGCTACACAATGACAAAACCCCCGTCATCAGCTGTCGCTAGAGGAGTCAGGTATGTTTCGAAGGCATAACAGAACACTAATCCAATAGGCCTTCCTGCGAGAGAATTAAAATAAAATTCCAAGCAGCGGGGCAAAATGAGTACGAACACAAACAAGACGTAACAATAAGACTGCACATATATATATATATATATATATATATATAATATATATATATATATATATATATATAATATATATATATATATATATATATATATATAATATACATACATACATATATATATATATATATATATATTGGCAGGGCAAGACTGCTAGGTAGTCGGCCGTATGCTAGAAATAGATCATCAATGATCTCCTCTAGAGAACTTTCTTTGTAGTTAAATCGTTGATGATCTATTTCTAGCATACGGCCGACTACCTAGCAGTCTTGCCCTGCCAATATACACATATATTAGAATTTTCTCTGACTCCTCAGATTTTTGTGTGCTGGACTACTGGTTTTAAATTGATATTAAAATTAATATTAATTTATCTCCCTCATTATTTAAATACTGAAATAAATACGTTCTCTAGTAGCAAGCACTAACCGCAGTGAATTATTTACTGCAGTTCTTCGCTTCAGGAATTTTTTAGCGCGCCGGAACTAAGACATTTGAAATTTTATCCCTAATGTAATCGGTAAAACTAAGCACGTTCTGTCTTGGCACAGAAAGCTGGGGTTAGTTTTTCAAATTGTATTTACACTGAACGATTGTACTGATGAGGCCACGGACATTTGAATTATGTAAGTAATTCTTTTGTTAAAGGCCGAAACCGAGGTATGCAATTAATTCTGTTTTTTATATAAATTTTCATCTGTTCTGCCCGCAAAATTTGGTTCTGGTGTTCGCTGAATTTTTCCTCTAGAGAACTTTCTTTGTAGTTTGATCGTTGATGATCTATTTCTAGCATACGGCCGACTACCTAGCAGTCTTGCCCTGCCAATATACACATATATTAGAATTTTCTCTGATTTCTCAGATTTTTTGTATGCTAGACTACTGGTTTTAAATTGATATTAAAATTAATATTAATTTATCTCCCTCATTATTTATTTATATATATATATATATATATATATATATATATATATATAATATATATATATATATATATATATATATACACATATATATATACAACACATATATATAGATATATATATATATACACACATAAATATATAAAATCTTTTCTATCATTGTTTCCAATGCCTTCTCAAACGTTTCGACGAAATAAGATCAAATTTTACATGGGAATACCAGGAGTTTTACCATGTACTTTTGGGGATTGAAACAATGCAGCATTGGCACTGGTTCCCTATTGCGTCTCAATACACAAAGAATAAAAGTGAAACCATTGACGGAGTAACAGTTATAAATAGCTAAACTTTTATATTTTTGCTTCACTTTTAATGGTTTCACTATGTATATATATATATATATATACATATATAGCCTCAAGCCGACCAAATCCTTGTGAATGGATTACGTACGCAGGAACGGAAACTACACTGTCGCATATATGAGTATATTTGTGTGTAGGTGTATTTCTGTGTTCGTGCTTCCCACCGTCCCTTGACAACCGTTGTTGCGGTGTTTACGACTCCGTAATATAGCGGTTTGCCAAACTACACTGATAGAATACGCACTAGGTTTAGAAATAATAAATCCTGTGATCGCATTATTCGACTAAAGTCGGTGCACCAGCATGGCCGCAGTCAAATGACAAAGAAGTAGAATAATAAAAGTCTATGCTATTTTAATCTCGAGCCTGGTGTATATGCTAGTATATATACATACATATATATATAAGCGTGGGTGTGTGGTAGAAGCTTACTGCCCACTCACATGCTTACGAGTTCAGTACGAAACCGTAGTAGATTGGTCTACTCTTTTGTTGAATGAAAAGTTATGGGTCTGTAAGGATACTCCCAACGCGTTCGATGTGCCAATGGGAAGCTCAGATAGCGCCCAGGTAGCCGATTTGGTCGGAATCTATATTCTATATGAATTAGCCGACTAATTCCTGGATATATGCGGCGGTCTGTATCGAGACGATTGTCTTTTTTACCTACAGAATGCCCCTAACAGTAGGATACAGAAGACTAAAAATAGATTAGTTAGATTTTTCAGCAGGATGGGCATGAGCATAATTTTTGACAACGAACTAACTAAGGCCAATTTCTTAGATGTTACCCTAAATTTGCATAATAATTCTTACTTCCCTTACCATAAGCCGTCTACGAACCTAAAATATGTCAGTATTTTCAGTAACCATGCAAAAACTATCACCGATAATTTGGTTAAAAATATATCCTTAAGACTATCTAAGTTATCAGCAAATGTCGACATTTTTAAACAGAAAGCAGAATTTTATAATGCCGCTTTGTCAAAAGCCGGTTATAGGGATAAGGTATCATATATCGATCTGGCCCATCCTAAACTAATATCTGCCCATCAAGATAAGATAACTTCTAATAATAATATAAATAACATAAATAGTGATTTCAGCTCTAGAAACGTCGACACAAATATATTTTACAATAATAACTTACGGACTAGGGTAAACCAGCGTAAACCAAAACCCATTCTACAACACAGAAATATACCCTTTAATGTAAATGTCAACACTCTCAGCCATTCCAAGAACAAAAAAAACTATATCTGGTTTGTGATTCCTTTCGGGAGACAAATCAGGTCTAATCTCCCTTTACAATTCCGTGAAGCCGTTACTAAGAATTTTCCTATGAATTCTAGATACTACTCCACTATAAATTCGCATAAAGTTAGAATAGCATTCTCAAATACTAAAAATCTTTCGCAGATAATAGCTTCCCACAATAATAAGCTGCTAAATAGGGTCTCTCCACCCATGAGTAGCGACACCGCCCTTACCCATTCCAACGTAACATACAATAATAATAATAATAGAAGTAGTATGGATATTAGCAACATTCATAGCAGCATTAGCGTTAGCAATAGTAATAATGATAATAACATTAGCCAGATTATTAACAGTGGTGGTGTTAGTGGTAATAGTACCAGCATTCTTAATAACAGTTATATTATTGATGATAACAATCGCAGCAATCCTATAGCCAGGGAATTTGCCGACGATATTATAACTAATAGTAATGATAATAAGAGGAATAGTATCGTAGCCAAAACCAGCAACAATTTTTACACCTATCACAACAATAAAAACTCTGTCTTAGTATCGGAAACCAACCCCAACAGATTAAAGTTCTTATCCAAAAATTCCAAAATTAGAAACACCACTTACCAATGCAAAATCTCTTCTGGAACCGATGTCTACTTCTATATTGGCGCAACCTCTTCTAAATTAGCCCAAAGAGTCTTCAACCATTATTCCACTTTCAGAGATAAGAGAAAGCAACACAGCACGGGGCTAAGCAAATTAGTCTGGCGTCTGAAGAACAATAACACTACGTTCAAGCTCGAATGGTCCATTTTGTCGGTGTCCTTCCCGTTTGATAAAGGCAGAAAATTTTGTGGCATCTGTAATTCCGAACTTTTTCATATTTTGTTCGCCAAAGGCCCTTTAATAAACACAATCGTCGAAAGATCCTACAGGTGCTTACACTGGAAAAGACACACCTTTCATTCATATAAATAGTGACTAATATAGATAACCCCTCGAATTCCCCCAATTTTTTTTTGCTATATTTCACCCCAATAGTCAAAAAAGATTTTCTTATATTCCCAATTACTACTATCCATTCTTGCGTTGCCTCTCACCTCGCTCGATTCTTTCTCCCTTTCGCTATCTACTTTCCTTTCCCTACAGTAAACATAATCGAACACACAGATACAGACCTTCCAACTCACAGCTGTCAGTTTTCTGACTTCTACCAATCCACAAACACAATCACGCATTCAGACACACACATACACACATTAAGACAGTTATCCGTTCGTGGCCGTTTGCCAGCTCTGTCTGGCCCCGTGTCGGTGGCACGTAAAAGCACCATCCGTCCGTGTCCGTTGCCAGCCTCGGCTGGCCCCCGTGCCGGTGACACGTAAAAGCACCATCCGTTCGTGTCCGTTGCCAGCATCGCCTGGCCCCGTGCCGGTGACACGTAAAAGCACCATCCGTTCGTGGCCGTTCGCCAGCTCTGTCTGGCACCTGTGCAGGTGGCACGTAAAAAACACCCACTACACTCGCGGAGTGTTTGGCGTTAGGAAGGGCATCCAGCCGTAGAAACACTGCCAGATCTGACTGGGCCTGACGAAGCCTTCCAGCTTCACAGACCCCAGTTGACCCGTCCAACCCATGCTAGCATGGAAAACGGACGCTAAACGATGATGATGATGATGATGATATACAGTCACACACACAGGCACTCATTCACAAAAGAAATCATTTAAACCCACCATTCTTTTGACCTGCACTCTCTCACCTTACTATTTTTATGCCTCCCTCCTCCTACTTCGTTTGAACTCTTGAACCTTTAGAAACTTCTAGATTCTTCTACATTCAGCCACTCTGACGTCACTCATTATAAAGAGACACTCATTATCGCCATGGGCTCATTGAGAGCGGTCAGCTAAAGGTTTTTTGTGCATTTTGATGTCGACATAAGTTTCCTTGATTTTCCTGAGAGAAATCTGCATAATGTACTCCTTATTTCTTCGGAATTAGGAATATGCAGCCTTCGAAACATATGTCGAGAATAAAGGATATTTGTTAACTAGTCGTTCAACTCCATTCTTTCATATACTTATAATTTTAAAATAAACATAAAAATTTCCGCACGAAGACACGTAGTCTATGCCCTAGCGACGTAGCTTCAACCGTGTTCTTTCTGATGTGAATTTGCTACCCAGGTATTGGTTATCCTTCGAATTATCCTTAATAAGATAATTCATTCAATTACTCAAATATATATATATAAATATATATATATAATATATATATATATATATATATATATATATATATATATATATATATATATATATATATAAATACATATACACATATATATACACACATGCATATATATATATATATATATATATATATATATATATATATATATATATATATATATATATTTGTATATGTCTGTATGTATGTATATCTGCTAAAACAAACTCGGATTACACAAAGAAAATGAATTAGTGAGGAAATGGTGCTACAGTTCTGACAGAACCCTCTGGATACTCGGAGTAACTGCATAACGTTGGGAGATTGTATCCAACAAAAATCTACAACCAGTAATGGAATAAAATAATCGTTGGTAAAATCCAAAGCCTCCTTCATCAGGGTGAAGGTAAGGGATAGGTAAGGGTTGATAGATAAACACCAAAACTCGATTCTGTCTGTGTATCTGAACCGTGTTTATCTTATCTGCTGATTTGGATACCCCTGATAGCCAAACTGTATCTTCATGATTTCGTCCTCCGCAAAATATCCAGACGTAAAGTTTAATCATTTGAGTGCTACAATGTGTTTTCCATGTTGAGAGTCAGTTAACTCTCTCTCTCACTCTCTCTCTATCTCATTCTTTCTGTGCCTCTCCCTTTTTGCATACATATTTGTGTGTGTGTGATTGTATATGCATGTATATGTATGTATATATATATATATATATTTGTATGTATATATATATGTATATATATATATATGTATGTATATGTAAGAATATATATATACATATATATGTATATATATATATTTATGTATATATATATACATATATATATCCATATATATATCTGTATGTATATATATATATGTATATATATATATATAATGTATGTATATATATATATACGTATATATACACATATATGTATATGTATATATATATATATATATATATATATATATATATATATATATATATATATATATATATATATATATATATATATATATATATATATATACTCTTTTATTTGTTTCAGTCATTTGACTGTTGCCATTATGGAGCACAGCCTTTAGTCGAGCAAATCGACCCCAGGACTTATTCTTTGAAAGCCTAGTACTTATTCCATCGGTCTCTTTTTGCCAACCCGCTAAGTTACGAGGATGTGAACACACCACCATCGGTTGTCAAGCGATGTTGGGTGGGCAAACACATGCACACACACACACACACACACACACACACAAACACACACATATATATATATGCATATATATATAAATACGACGGGTTTCTTTCAGTTTCCATCTACCAAATCCACTCACAAGGCTTTGGTCGGCCCGATGCTATAGTAGAAGACACTTGCCCAAGTTGCCACGCAGTAGGACTGTACCCGGAACCATGTGGTTCGTAAGCAAGCTACTTACCACACACCCACTCCTAAGCCTATATATATATATATATATATCTTAGGCGTTGTTAAGTCTTAGTCACTATTTGAAGACTCTAGTCCAGGATGTCTCGCACTGAGATTGAACACGGAAGCATATGGTTGCAAATCAAGCTTCTTCACTCACAGCCTCGCCTGAGTCTATGTAATTCATTCTTTTCTTTTGTCTTTTTTTTAGGAACGTTTGTCATTTACCCATGAAAGTGTGAGTAAATGTCCTGATGGGAGAACATTTAGCACCATTGGAATATTAAGATATCCGAGGCTTTGTGGAGATCTGACCTGCTGGTTTACTATTGGAAAGATATTCATGGAAGATCGGTTGTTGAAGTTTGGAAGTAAGTGACGAATTTCATAATTCTTTTGAAAGGTGTTTGCATCTTGTTACATCTTCATCCTCCCCCTCCTCATCATCATCATCAGCAGAATCACTTAGTATTATATCCTTCATTGCGAGTACATGATTAAAAAGTAGATGTGGTAAAGCAACGTATTCACAGACGTCACCTCCGACTACCAATACGCGACGCGAGACTCCGGCGCCTTCTTTTTCTTTCTCTGTGAGACACGTTCCTTTTTATATGACTTCCACAAGTTCACATTTTTTACCACACAGGAATGTTAATATCTATCACCATAACATCTCCCCTTTTTGAGATTGACTCCTGTTGGAAGTGGATATATTATTATTATTATTAATATTATTATTGTTATTATTATTATTATTATTATTATTATTATTATTATTATTATTATTATTATTATTATTATTAATACATAAGGTGGCAAACTGGCAGAATCGTTAGCACGCTGGGTGAAATGCCTAGCGGTATTTCATCTGCCGTTACGTTCCGAGTTCAAATTCCGCCTTCATCCTTTCGGGGCGATAAATTAAGTACCAGTTACGCACTGGGGTCAATGTAATCGACTTAATCCGTGGGTCCGTCCTTGTTGTCCCCTCTGTGTTTAGCCCCTTGTAGGTAGTAAAGAAACAGGTATTTCATCTGCTGCTACGTTCTGAGTTCAAATGCCGCCGAGGTCGACCATGCCTTTCATCCTTTCAGGGTCAATTAAATATGTACCAGTTACGCACTAGTGTCCATGTAACCGACTTAATCCCTTCCCCAAGCTGCGATTGTGGCAAAAATTTGAAATTTTTATTATTATTTTTACACCAAATCTCCGTTTTACACATGTACCTCCCACAGAATCTTAATATCTTTTTCGTATAGGAGCCACCTCCTTTAATTCAGTAGGTTTTTGGTATATCTTTTTTTAAATTGGTTTATATGCCTTCTGTGTTCATATTTTGGACCTTTTACCATGTTCATCACGTTACCCAGACGTCCAGTTATATATCCTTGTTCCCAGTCCTGTTTCTATGTATTTTAAAATACACTTCGTCACCCGTGTTAAAAAATTTCGTTCTTCTTCCCGAATTTTCTATTTTCTGTTTTGGCAACAATTTATCAAAAATAGAACAAATTTTTCTGGAAAACATCAAACCTGCGGGTGTCCTACCCGACTCTGCATTTGGATTCGGTGTTATCCTATACACCTGCAAAATCTTTGTCATATTTGTATCTTCAAGGGTTTCCCGTCTGGTCTTTCTTAAAGCTCTCTTGAATGTATCGACGAATGTTTCCGCTAATCCAATTGATCTTGGATGGTATGCGGAGTTAACATATGCTTCATTTGAACCGACTTACAGAATCTTTCGAACTGCTTCGCTGTGAATTGTGTACCATTATCTGACACGATCGTATCTGGCACCCCATAACGAGAGAAATTTTTTCTTCCAAGAAGTCAATTGTCACACTTGTGGTTGGCCATGAACATTTGCACACTTCAAGCCATTTGGCGGTTCGCTGAGTGCGTGGGGATACCCTTTTTCGAACTGAAAATAGACAGTAGCAGTCGGTGATCCGTTTGCAGTGTAAACTTCCTCCCAAGTAAGAATTTATGGAATTATTTTACTGCGGAAATTAATAATAACGCCACTTTTTCAATCTGGTTGTAGTTTCTTTCCGCTGGTAATAGAACTCTCGATGCATGTGCAATAGCTTTGAATTTACCATCATTAAATTTATACAATATCACAGCTCCTATACCATATTCACTGACATCCGATACCACAATTATTTTCAGGTTTGGGTCGAAATGAATTAATGATACCTCTGATGTTAACCGCTTTCTTAATTCCTTTAATTAAGACATAGGGAAAACAAAACACCAAACAAACTTAAAAACTAGAAAAAAGAACAGAAATGATCTGACTGTCAGGAGAAGGTGTTGCAGGGTAGATTCCTAATGATAGTTTCAGCAAATAGTAGTAGTGATACATGGTCATGGCTTAAGAAATGAAAGCTGAAGAGGGAGACAGTAAGTATTTTAGTTGCTGCATAAGCTCAAGCATTAAGAACTAATTGGATAAAAACCAAAATGGATAAAAACCAAGTAGATTCCCAATGTAGGTTATGCAAATCAAAAAATAGGAAAGCATTACTCACATAGGAAATGAATGTAGCATGCTGGCACAGAAAGAATACAAGAAAAGACATGACAATCTAGAGAGAGTAATACACTGAGGGCTTTGTAGAATGGTAGGATTTGAACATATTGATAAATGGTATGAATATGAACCTAGTAAAATATTAGAAAGTAAGAAATACAAGATGTCGTGGGACTTTAACATTTAGACTGGCAGAGTAATAAAAGCTAAAAGGCTAGATTTGGTGGTGGTGGTGGTGGTGGTAGTAGTAGTAGTAGTAGTAGTAGATAAAGTAAATAGAAAGTGCCAGAGAATTGACCCTACAGGGAATTGACCCTACAGTCCCAAATGATGAAAAAATTAATATGAGAAGTATAGAAAAAATAGAAAAGTACCAGGCCCGAGCCATTGAATTACAGAGACTATGGGAAGAGCGGCTAAAATGTATCCTAGTAGTTATAGGTGTATTAGGAACTATCCCTAAAGATTTGAACAGATAGATAGCGGAAATAGGCATAAAACCCAGTTTAGTACAGCTGCCAAAAACAGTTTTATCAATAACAACTATGATACTAAGGAGGGTTCTTGGCATCTAAGGGAACGTGTTGTAGCCCGATGTTAGGATGTTTATTTTCTTTTCCGGCAATTGAATCTGTTGAGTGACCAGAAGTCAAGAATACCTTGTAGTCCTCGAAAATGATTGTATCATTAATTGCAGTCGTATCTAAGTTAAGGGACCAGAGATCATTGAGCTGGTGGCCCTGCTTCCAACCCGAAGCCAAGCGCTGTACATTTACACAGCCAACTCTAAGTATAGCCATTTAACTTATAGAAAATAAAATGGAACTACGTACCTTTGTGCCGAGAGATGCCTGCTGGCAGTCTTCTTTTTGTTCGAATGGGGAGTGGGGAAGTGTTTTTCTAGGAAGTTTTTGCGGGGAAACTTGCTAAACCTTCCAATGTGCTGGGAGAATTTCTGTTTAAAATCAAGTTACGTATCCGTATCTGTTTGGATGAACATACTACCCGATGGAGATTTCGAGAGGAGTCCCGCAAAATCTTCTCCACTTGTAATGTTTTGGTTATTAATTACTTCTTAAATCGATTCTATGTAGCTCTTCCGAACAACATTGAAATTGATGAAGAAAGTATGTACCCAAGAGTGTGTGTGTGTTTGACATTTTGTTTTTCGTGTGTTCCGAATTGTTTTCTTGACTTTTTGTGGCTTATGTATTTGTTTGTAAAAATCAGTTGTCTTGTGATTAAGGTGTTGATGTTGATTTGTCTTTAATTTTTGTTGTGACGGATTTTGATTTTTTACCTTAGGGCCTTCTATTTAGGATGTTCTGTTTCATATTTGTTTCTTATTCCGTTTGTCTCTTATCTCCGAGAAAGGTGTTTGGTTTGATGTGAATAAGGACTTTGCCTTTGCGAGGCCTGAGTCATGCGAGATAATACTTTTCGCCCCAACTTGAGAAGTTGAAATTAATGTTGGAGAGCTTCGTGCTTTCTGCATCGCGGGGCAAAAGGCTTTAAGGTGGTTCAAATTTACATACTCAAAACACTTATGTTTTTTACCTCCTATATAAAATAGCATCTGTCGCATTCCCCGAAGCAGAAAAAATTGGGAATGCGTTTTATTTCCACTGGAAAAAATAGTATCTGTAATTCCATAAGAATTCAATTCCTGATGAGTTATGGGGTGGACGTCACCTCCAGAACCTCCCCATGCTCCTCCAGAATGATCAAAGCATTTTACTCATTTAATGGGGAATCATTACAAAAGTCTGAGATGAGCAATTTATAGTGGCCATTATTCTGGTTTTTTGCTCACTGCTGCATATAGCAGCGACCATCCCATATTGTTTTCCTTTCTGTATCCGTAGCATTTTCCAGTCTCTGCCAGATTAAGAAATTTAAGTTTCCTCTCCTTGGGAGAAGCACATTTACAAACAATTGTTCGTATTTCGGGAGATTTTGTTCTCCTCTTCATTAAGACATGATACCGGATTTTATAATGTCAATCTTGTAGGCCAATTGCTAATGGTTTTACAAAAGGATTTAGCTTTGCTCAGGTTCATTGTGTTCTTATGGCTGCTAATGCTGAAGTTGTTGTTGTTGTTGTTGTTGATGGAGGTGGTGTTGTTGTCCCTGTTGTTGTTTTCCACGCAGTTATCTCCCTTTTTCTATCCTTTATTCCTGTCCTTCTTTTTTCTGTTTTTTTTCTGTCTTTTTATTTTCGCCTGTTATAAAGTTGTAGCTTAAAAACTGATGATGTCATCCCATTAACGTGTGGACGCAGGTTGCTCTCGTTCATACTTTACGTTTAAATTTCTGTAATTTTGAATTTTTATCACTTCTTATTTTAAACTTCACAGAGACAGACGTACTGTTGAAATATCGTTCAACTAATAAAATATCTTACTATCGAATCGCGCTCTTCGTCTTGACTGTTTACCTTTGTGAAGAGTTACGTCAATCCTTTATTAAATAATGATAATAATAATAATAATGATAATTATATATATATATATATATATATATATATATATATATATATATATATATATAAGTATATACGTATACATGTATACACGCATATACATACATACGTACATACATACATACATGTATATGTACATAGGATTGTATTTTATTCATTCAGCTAGACTTTCTCAAATGCTCCAGTATGGCCGCAGTTTAATGACTGAATCAATTAAAAAACCATAAATAACAGTAAAAAAAGTACAATACACCGAATGTAAAGACGACATTACTTGTAAACGGTATCAACTCTCTTTACAGTTCATAAACATGTTTGTAACATATTTTACAGTGAAACCAAAAATTGAAATCACAAAAAGCAGCTGCGAATACAAAATAACAGCGAGGGATTCCAGTCCTCTGACATCAATCGAGTGTTTCGCTGGAAATGTAAGTCAATGGAATATCGTTTTATTTCTTTCTATATGGCACATAATTTCTGTCTTGTTCACAATTTTTGAATTTTAAAAATTAAGTGAGAATTTTCAAATTTAGTATATTGTAGGAATTCTTTGCACTGAATTTGATTCACTTACTTCAGAAATATTTTGGAAGATTGAGAAATTTAAATTTGTGTAAGGTGTTCGTTACAGTCACCTTTGCTTCCCTTTATATGTATGTGAATGTGTGTGTGTGCGTGTGCATTTTGTATGTGTGTTTGTGCGTGTTTGTGTGCGTGCGTACGTGTGTGTGTGTGTGTGTGTGTGTGTGTGTGTGTGTGTGAACGAATGTATGTATGCAGCGTCAAGTGTTTATCCCTAAAGTCGACTTCAGGTGTTATTCTCCCCTTTTTGACATCACCTATTTGAAATCTCAACTATGTTTCTCTACAGAACCAAATTTCAAATTTTGTAGCCCAAAATATGGAAAATATAGCTTAGGAGGAGACCAATCTGAAAATGTATAAACAAAATCAAGTTTGGTAAAAAGCTGAATTAGTGACAAAGCCTAGAAGAGGTCGCGAGTGATTAAATGTTGATCCTAAGTATATTATTCACATACTACTGTGTATGAATGGTATGTATTACGATATATATATATTATATATGTGTGTGTGTGTATATAATATATATATATATATATATATATATATATATATATATATATATATATATTAAAATACAGTGTATTCTATGAATATGAGGTAGACCATTGCAAGATACCTAAATACTGAATTGAAACAAACACTTTGCAATATTAGTTTCCAGCAGAAGGCCATCAGATCCAGAATAGAGGAAAGTTGATTATATAGGCCTCAGTGCTCAGCTGATAATCATCTTATCGAGTCCCAAAATGAGATAAAAAAAAAGTAAAGGTGATATCGGAGGAATTTGAACTCAGAGACAGACGAAATGCCGCGAAGCTTTCATCCTGTGTGTTAACGACTCTGCCGTAGTAATAAGCAAAAATAATATTTGAAAATTGCTTTATGTAATTTTGGCACATTTAGCTTATATAATAACTTATTAATTTTGAATATTTTTTTGAAAAGATTAGCACCACGACACTCGTCTTCATGAGTTCTATCATATGCGTCAATCAAAACCAAAAGCTTTACACAAAATCATAAAATATATTTGTACTCATGGTCGATGTCAAGCGTTACTCATCCGTTTTGACCGGACATATTTCACTCAAACTTATTTTCCAATGAACCAATTTTCAACTTTCGTAGGAGAAAATGTAGCTTAGGATGTGACCAATCTAAAAATGTAAACATCGTTTAAACATCATAGCTGAAAACTGAGTTAGTGACAAAGCCTAGAACTGATCACGAATGAGTTAATGATCACTTTAAAAATATTATTCACACACTACCGTGTGTGAATGCTAGACTCCGCCACGCTATTGCAGCTCCTGGAAAATGCACGAAGCATTTACCTTAAGTACACGCAGTTAATAATACTTATCATGCTTGAGGTGTATTTATTTAATATTATAAACAGGTACTTGTCAACTGTAGTGGTCCCGGTTTCGCACACGCGAATTCGCGCGCGCGCGCGCCAGACGTAGGTACTCGATACTTGGGATCCTACGAAGTGACTTGCGCATGCGCAGTGCGCGATTCGCGCATGCGCATTAACCCCCCCCAAGGATTTTTTTAGATACCTTTCTGCTTTTTAAGACAAAAAGGTGTTGGATTTCACTAAAAATATATATGTGTGTGTGTGTGTGTGTGTGTGTATATATAACATTTTCAATTTTACACAAAAAAATTACATAGTCGCTTTCCTCGCGGATTTACAGATAAATGAATTAATTACTATTTTACAGAATAAAATTAATGAATTAATTATATAAATTAAATAATTCTTGAAAATTAATTAATATTAATAATATTTTTTGAACAAAGTAAATATTTTTTTTTACACAAACGCGAACGTATATAATTTGTGAAACTTTTTTTTTTTTACAGACGTATATAATTTGGTAAACTTAATGAATTAATTTCTTCTCATCATCATCATCGTTTAACGTCCGTTCTCCATGCCAGCATGGGTTGGACGGTTCGACCGGGGATCTGGGAAGCCAGAAGGCTGCACCAGACTCCAGTCTTATCTGGCAATGTTTCTACAGCTGGATGCCCTTCCTAACGCCAACCACTCCGAGAGTGTAGTGGGTGCTTTTTACATGCCACCCGCACAGGTGCCAGGCGAGGCTGGCAACGGCCACGGTCAGATTGGTGCCAGTCGAGGCGGCTCTGGTATCGGCCACGATTCGGATAGTGCTTTTTACGTACCACCAGTCCAGGGGTCCTGGCATCTGCCGGGTGCCACACTTGCCCCAACATGTCTTCGCAAGCAAACGGGGTTGGCATGGGTGCCTGTCGTCGGATGAGGTTCGATATCAACTTCGCTTGCCTCAACAGGTCTTTGTGTATAAATGTATAAATTTTTCGCACTAAATTCTTTCCGTAGAATTTATCAAAAAACGCGCAAAATTATTCCGTAGAATTTATCAAATTAAAAAACGCAAAATTAATATATTTTTTGAAATTGCAAATTATTTAGAATATAAAATAAATGAAGTTAAATTTTTAAAATAAATGTCATATACTTATACTCTGTAAGGTGCTGTGTTCACACTTCAATTTACTATTTTCTAGAAATGTTGCTTTTCTAATTGAAACCATTTTTCTCAATCTCCATTTGAAAGTCCATCATGTCTCTTGAGCCATATCAAAATGAACAACTTTGAATTACGCGGCGGCGGTGGTGGTGGTGGTGTGAGGTTCTAATTTTTTTTTCTGATCTCTCTTTGCCCTCCTAGAAGGAGGTGTGGTGGGGAGACAGATGAAAGATGTCTCATTCTCTACTATATATGTATATATATATATATATAATGAACCATTTCTTAAACCTACACGATATAGTCTATAAATTTGGGATGTTTTTGAAAGATAATATATTTTGTCATCAGAATATATATACTTTCTCACACTACAATTAAGATATATTTATTTTAAATCGTTCACCTTTTCCAGCCACAACAAAAATTGGGCGCGAAAATTTTTCTAAATATTAGCGGAATGAACAACTGAGATAAAGAGGGGGCAAAGAGAAATCAGAAAAAAAAATTAGAACCTCACACCACCACCACCACCACCGCCGCCGCGTAATTCAAAGTTGTTCATTTTGATATGGCTCAAGAGACATGATGGACTTTCAAATGGAGATTGAGAAAAATGGTTTCAATTAGAAAAGCAACATTTCTACAGTTGACAAGTACCTTATAAACATATACACACACACGCTGGGCTTCTTTTAGTTTCCATCTATTAAATCCACTCACAAGTCATTGGTCAGCATAAGAGTATAGTAGAGAACGCTTGCCCAAGTTACCACTCAGTGGAACTGAACCTGGAAGCATGTGGTTACGCAGCTTCTTACCGCACAGATACTCTTGCGCCTGTATAATTCGTCATATTTTCCTTTCTCAGAAACTTTTGGAATTTACCAATGTCCGTAAGAGCAACTCTTCTGACGAAAGAACTTTCAGAAACATCATGACATTACTTTTATCGAATTATTCTGGAAATGTGACATGCAATGTTATCACAATTATGGAAAACCAATGTAAGTGAAGAATTCTAATAGAATTCATTTGAAAGTTGTTTTCAATTTACTCTCCCTCCCGCCTTCTCCCCCGCTTCCTCCTCCTCTTCATCATCATCATCATCATCATCATTATCATCCTTTAATGTCCGTCTTCCATACTAGCATGCTTTAAACAGTTTACCTGGAACTAGTAAGGAGGAGAACTGCTGCTGGCCCCAGTCGTTTGTTTTGGTTTGGTTTCTATGACTGAATGCCCTTCGTAACGCTAACCAATCCAAAGAGGGTACAGAGTTTCCCTTAAGCGTCAGCGGTACAGATGCCTTTTATGGGTCACCGATACGTGTCACCAGCAAAGGTTTCTTTTATGTGGGCTGGTAGCTAACCACACCAAGCCGCCGAAGTATAAGGTGACACAGCATTTGTCCTCCCATATAAAGGCTCTACCGACTCCAAACTGGAAAACTGTCATACCGTCAAGCTATTTACCGTCCCCTTGGTCTAGGCCCGCTAGATCGAACTGGGAAGTGAAACCTGAAGCGTCTAAGCCATGCTTTATGATTTCGTTGAGGCAGCATGGCATGGAAGTCAGCAAGCACTATAATGGTATAACAATAGATGGAGGCCAATAGAACACTCAATGAATTTGCAGTTGAATTTTTCTATTATTATCGAAATAAATCATTTTTATCTCCTTGCATTACTTTTTAATTAAATACTTTGTCCTTAATTTCCTGCAGATGGTGCGAACTTCTTATTGTAATATGTTTATACAAATAGAGTTTGAGAGAGAATTTCTGAAGCCGGTACAGTTGTTGTACATGTGGTAATAGTACTCTCTACATGGCACTGGAATGAGGGATTTCAAGGCAACGCTGATAGGAGTACTTTATACCCGAGTGCTCTCTGCGTGGCACATACATTACTGCTTTTTAGATGGCTACGTATGTGTGTGTGCGTGTGTCTAATCACATACATCTGAATTGACGGACTGTCTCTCTAGCTGACATGGTTTGGACAATTTGACTAGAGCTGGAAACCAGAACTGCACCCAGTCAAAATCTGATTTTGCTTGGTTCCTACACCCTTCCTAACACCAACCACTTAACAAAATGTACTGAGTGCATTCTACAATGTATCAAAACAGGTGTTTTACCTGGCCCCATAAGTTTGCCCTTTATGTGTCACCTGCACGGGGCACTTTCAAAGCAATCCACTTCAACGTTATTAACAACTCTACAGCGAAGGAAAGGTTCTCTTTAATCTATCTATCTATCTATCTATCTATCTATCTATCTATCTATCTATCTATCTATCTATCTATCTATCTATCTATCTATCTATCTTTCTTTCTTTCTTTCTTTCTGTCTGTCTGTCTGTCTGTCTATCTGTCTATCTGTCTATCTATCTATCTATTTATCTATCTATCTACCTACCTACATCCCTTACTAAATAACTA
>NC_042998.1:8781302-8813802 GCF_006345805.1 Octopus sinensis | reverse complement strand
CAATGATCACACTCGTATGGTGCTCTTTGCACCCCGCTAGCACGGACGTCAGTCATCGAATTTGATTTTGATTTTAATTTCACTTGCCTCAACAGGTATTCGCAAGCAGAGTTTTGGTGTCCAAAGAAGGAAAAGTTACGAATAAGTGGGCTGGTTACGCCCCTGGCATAGGCCACGAGATTATGGTCTCATTTGGCTTGCCGGGTCTTCTCACGAACAGCATATTTCCAAAAGTCTCGGTCACTAGTCATTTCTTTAGTGAGGTCTAAATTTCGAAGGTCGTGCTTCACCACTTCATCCCAGGTCTTCCAGGGTCTACTTCTTCCACAGGTTCACTCAACCGCTAGGGTGTGGCACTTTTTCACACAGCTATCCTCATCCATTCTCGCCACATGACCATACCAGCGCAGTCGTCTTTCTTGCACACCACATCTGATGCTTCTTAGGTCCAACATTTCTCTCATGGTACTCACACTCTGTCGAGTATGCACACTGACATTACACATCCATCGGATCATACTGGCTTCATTCCTTGCGAGCTTATGCATGTCCTCAGCAGTCACAGCCCATGTTTCACTGCCATGTAGCATGGCTGTTCGTACACAAGCGTCATACAGTCTACCTTTTACTCTGAGCGAGAGGCCCTTTGTCACCAGCAGGGGTAAGAGCTCACTGAACTTTGCCCAAGCTATTTTTATTCTAGCAGCTACACTTTCAGCACACCCTCTCCCGCTACTGACCTGATCACCTAGGTAACGGAAGCTATCAACTACTTCTAGTTTACCTCCCTGGAATGTGGCAGTTGTTCTCTGCACATTTTCAGTGCTTATTGCTCCCGAGCATCTGCCACATACAAAAACTATCTTCCCCGTTAGCCTTCCTTTGATATTACTGCACCACTTATGTGTCCATAGCTTACACTGGGTACATCTTATAGAGTTTCTACCTACGCCTCTACTACAGATAGAGCAGGGCCATCTACCTGAAGAGATTTGTGGTTTGCCTGCCTTCCTACTTATTAGGACTTTGGTTTTAGCTAGGTTGACTCTAAGGCCCTTCGATTCTAATCCTTGTTTCCACACCTGAAACTTTTCCTCTAGTTCTGATAGTGACTCAGCAATTAGAACAGGGTCATCAGCATAAAGGAGGTCCCAGGGGCATCCTGTCTTGAATTCCTCCGTTATTGCTGGAGGACTCTGATAAATAGGAGGTGGCTGAGGACTGAACCCTGGTTGAACCCTACCTCTACCCTGAATTCTTCAGTGTACTCGTTGCCAACCCTCACCTTAGTGACAGCGTCCCTGTACATGGCTTGCACGCCTCTCACTAACCATTCGCTATCCCTAGTTTTCTCAATGATCACCAGATAAGGGATCGGGGGACCCTGTCAAAGGCTTCCTCCATGTCAACGAAAGCCCGGTACAGGGGCTTATCTTTGGCTAGGTATTTTTCCTGCAGCTGTCTTACCAGGAATATAGCATCAGTGGTGTTTTTCCCTGACACAAAACCAAACTGCATCTCATCCAATCTGACTCTCTCCCTAATTAGTTGGGCTATGGCCGTCTCCGTAACCTTCATTACCTGATCCAACAGCTTGATACCACTGTAATTATTTGTATCTAAAGCATCACCTTTACCTTTGTAGCAGTTGACTATTATACTGCTACACCAGTCATTGGGTATGACTCCTTCGTGTATCACCTGGTTAACTTTACGTGTGACTAGGCTATAGCCGACACTGCCAGATATTTTGAGCATCTCTGCAGTAATTCCTGATGGACCGGGGGATTACCCTGTCTTCATACTCTTAATCGTTAATAACAATCAACTTCTGTCATTCAAATTCAAAATGGTTGACGACTAGGATCACGCTTGAATATCAAGATCCATTCATGTAACTCCCAATATATTGGTTGAGTGCCCTTCGTTCGTCTGTCCACTCCATCGTGTGTACATATATATATGTGTGTGTGTGTGTCTGTGTGTGTCTGTGTGTGTGTGTGCGTGTATGTATATATATATATATATATATATATATAAAAGCAATTAAGATTCAAGTCAATTCTAATGAATTCACTTGAATGCGGTACTTAACTTAGATGCACCAGAAGACTATATGGTGTTAACCAATACAGTAATGTGGGGTGATTATAAACGAGAAAGAAGCAACAAGAATGGATTAGTTTTTAGTACAATTGTTTCATACAAAGACAGGCTTTATTAAAAGTTGCAAATATTGCAGCAGATAAAAGTGTCCCGTACTCATCAGCTAAAACACATATGAGTTCTCCAAACATCTTAGTGGGTGAGGCTACACTCATGAAGTATTGGAGATAATTTCATTAAAAGCAGATTCAGGTTGTAAACAGACTTCCAAAGTTCTTTAATGATGATGCACAGTCTTATCACAGGTTTTAAAAAGCTTATTAGCTTCACAGAGAAGTTTAATCCATCCATAGTGTAGGTGTAAATTTCCAGAGATATGAGGAGGTATTCATACTCACAGACGATGAATTTATCCATGGTTAATCCACAATGAGGTGGGTATAATTTCATGCTATATGATAAGGTATTTGCCACATTACTATTCTCTTCACAAAACTGCTATGGTATGACTTCTAAAGGCTGAAGGAATTTTGTGGAGCAAAGAAAAGAAAAGGAAAGAGAAGAAAAGAAAAAAGAAAAGAAAGAAAAAGAAAAAAGAAAAAGAGAAGAAGAAAAAAGAAAAAGAAGAAAAAAAAGAAAAAAGAAAAAAGAAAAAAGAAAAAAACGCCCACATAGAGTATACTGTGACAACTGAGAGGGAAGGGGTCGCAGGTAACGCCCTACACAGAAAAAAAGTCTCTTAAATATGGAGACGGTCAGGCTGGCTTAGAATTTGCAGGAATCTAAGAACTATAAGGAGAATATTATTTTTGACCAGTAAACAGCTATTAATTGCCAACCTGAAGTAGCTAAAGCAGATATGAGAATCTAAAGAGAGAACAGGGTAAGGGATTGAGGGGTCAAAGGCTATCATTAAAGGGAAATACATATCTGCTGCAATATTTGCAACTTTTAATAAAGCCTGTCTGTATGAAACAATTGTACTAAAAACTAATCCATTCTTGTTGCTTCTTTTCTCGTTTATATATATATATATATATAAGTAAACGCTATGAAAAAATACCGTTAAATAAAGGGAAATTACTGTCTTAGACATGTAGTAGGGTCTAAGCTGCTTTTCCAGATAAGCCATCTCTCCATGTCGCATAGACCGCACTTTCCGCTGCCGTTGGTATAGGGCTTACATCTGGCCAAACTCTATAACCACTAAAGACACCGTTTCGACGAAGAAATACGTGGGCCTTACAGAGGGTAATTTCAAGGCCAGGTTCAATAACCACACTTTGAGCTTTAGGCACTGGAACAAAAGAAAAGCGACACAATTATCTAATCATATTTGGTCTTTAAGAGATAAAGGTGTCGATTATAACATACAATGGAAGATTTTGGCCAGATGTAAGCCCTATACCAACGGCAGCGGAGGGTGCGGTCTATGCGACATGGAGAGATGGCTTATCTGGAAAAGCAGCTTAGACCCTACTACATGTCTAAATACAAGGACAGAGCTTTTCGGATCATGCCCACATGTGACTAAATTTCTGTTACGTTTTTGGTCCTCTAAAGAAAACAGATAGAACATGCTTTCTATGTTATGTCCCAAGAAGAAGAATTTATATATTTTTATATATTTTTATATATTTTTATATATTTTTTATGTATTTTTATATAATTTTTATGACGAAAAATGCGAGCGATGTATAAGTACGCAGGCAAGCAGAGTTATAAGACAGTAATTTCCCTTTATTTAACGGTATTTTTTCCTAGCGTTTTCAAATAGCCAGATAACCGAAGAGATGGTGTTGTGGATTTCCACTTCGGCATCTGAAACTCAGAGTTTTATCTTGACTACCGAGTAAAGTAACATATTATTGTATAGATAAATTTCCTCTATTTACATAATATTGAGGTTCTTTCTTTCTTTTGTTATCTTACCGTTTTATCAATATATATATAAGTATATATATTCATATATAGTCAGTTGAGGTGTGTTCTATTAAGAACGTATACGAGTACAAATAGAGCTCGTTCACCCTTAGAATTCCCCAAATAGCCGGTAGTATTCGTATGATATGCTACCAATTCTAGTCGTAATGGATGCTGTAGCATGGAAATCTAGAATTACTTAACGGGGACACCAACTGAGTATCGCCTGAGGGGATACATATAGATCTTCTTATACAGGTAATTCGTTACAAAAAGTTATTTAAATTTAACTTCAAATCCTGCATATACGAGCATCTGTATGTATCGATATATTAGTAGGGATTAAAAAGCTGCCTAACTTGACTTACTCTTCTTTTTGATTCTTTTACTTTTTACTTTTACTTTTTATATTCATATATATATATATATATAAATTCATATGCTCACACATACATATGTATTTATATATAAACGTATGTATGTGCATATATATATGAATGTATGTATGTATGTATGTATGTATGTATGTATGTATGTATGTATGTATGCATACTCAAACATAATCACACACAGACACACACACACGCACACACACACACAGCTATTCTTTTGTGAAGGAGCGTGGCCAAATGCTTAAGTTTTGCACTCACTATTGCTAGATCTACGTTCTGATTCCCAGATTGGGCAGCACGCTGTGTTTTTCAGTCCCACATTCTTCCAGCCCCCACTTTCTGTCAGGGGCTCACCTAGCCATCGGGCGTGACATCATTTGTAGGCTAAAAGAATGCCTATGTGTATTGTAACCGGCAATGTGTCACATCTGATAGACACGTTCACATGTGTGCTATATTTATGCATACAGGGGCTGCAATAAGGGTGGAGCACTTGCAGAAAACAGCACTGCTTGGAACCGCTCGAATACTCCGGAAGGTGCTCGAAAAATAAGAGGTGTTATCTTAGTTCACTGGTAGTGAACAGCTAACACCGTAGTATATCTCTAGCGTTAGAAGCTGTGCAAAGGCAACAACAACAGCGACAACAACAATAATGAAATATTTTCACATTGAATCATAATTTTATAAGACTAGCCGGACCGACGGGCATTAGACGGGTATAAGACAGTTTATTTGGAAACCTGACGCTAGAATATTCAATATAAGCAACGCGTTCGAGAAAGATTCGTTTGATATCCTGCCATTTAATAAGGTATTGCTTATTGGCAAATATGATGTCTTTAGAATTTGAGAAAACAATTATTAATTTAATTTAATTTTCAAGCAGTAAACGTCCTTGACCCAAATAAATGTTGAGTCGGTCACAAACGAGCCTCGACAATAATTACCTGACTTCGCCGCGCAGTAGAAAAAAAACCATGAATAATTTCTATTAACTTTCTCAGATTGATTAAATTTGTATGTACTTTATGTTAAAACTAGCAGATTGGATGATGTGGCTGTAAAACCCGCTCTGTGTAAGCATTCGACTTGCTTGGGCACGCTTACGTTAAAAAACAATTTTAGAATGACATTTTTCTGTCAAAACGCTAAAAATAACTAACCAACAAAAAAACAAAAAACAAAAAAAAACAATACAACCAAGATTCAATAAAAATCAAAAAATTAAACAAAAATTGAAAGAAATAAATGAAATTTTCAAAAAGCAAAACAACAAAAAGATAATAAGTAAAAGTTCATTATTGTAAGCTGCTTGCACTCTCATGCATACTTACTTACAATTATAAAGTGTATGCCTGTGTGGATTTGCGCTCCTTATAAGGATTCCTTAGAAGCTCAGGAAGTTTTGGGGTTTTCCGCTGGCCTCTATATTTAGTTCAGCGGAGCAGGAAACGTTGTAGTTAAACAGACACGGACAAGATTGAATTCTTCCATGAACAAATACCAGATGTGGTATGTCAGTATGTGAGGCTTCCCTATTAAATGGGGGTCTCCTAATAATTGGGGTGCACTTGGATGTACTGTAGAATGTTTAAGGTGAAGGTGCGCAAGCGTACATCCATATGCTTGCGTATGGGTATATAATCATGAGTGTGCATGTATGTATGTATGTGTGAACGCGCGCATACGTTTCTCAGTATGCGTGAACATATATTTATGTGTGTGTGTGTATGTAATAGTCTGTGTGTGTGTGGAGTAGCGTGTTCATATTATCCTTATGAAGCAGCATTGCATCACGTCATTTTTTGTAAAAGAACGGTGAGTGCAGTGAAAACGATAAATAAGAGTGATTGCTGATCGATAACTACTAATTATTTTTGAAAAGATAAAAACTTAATCTGTTCGATCAGATTTAAATAAATACAATGGAGAAGAGCGAATACCAAAATTAAGGGAAATAATAAGATAAAATATTTTCAGAGTTGTCTCCAATAAATATTTACCATTGCGGGATAAAATGATAAGAAAAGCCAAGCATATAGATACAATTATCTCGGTAACCATGGGAGCTACGGAAGAAACACAAAGCCAAGCAACACCACCGGCTCATTCTACACATTAATTTTTCGCGCAATTCCATCCAGCTGTTTGACCGTGAATCCCAAGACAAGAAAATATACAGGAAAGAATCGCCCATGTCCAATTTATATGTATAGATATACATTGTATTATAGCACGTTATATATATATATTCACACACACACACACACATATATATATATATATATATATATATATATATTGATTAAATTTGAATTATTCATAATTTTCTTTAATGTCTGTCCCTGTCTTATTTGTTTCTAGAGAATGGTCAAGTACTCAAGCATGGATATGTTCCGGTAAACTATGAAGGTAGGAATCACTTTAAGATAATTTCTTGTGAGGAAACATTAAGCGCATTGCATAAATGTTGGATGAGTTTCTTAAGTGGCTTTAATACAATGATTGTGGAGGATGACAAATCCTACATGTTGGACCCTTAGTCACTTTATCGGGTCTACTGTTCTGCTTTTTTTTTGCAAATTTGCGAATAAGCCACCTTTATTATTTATAATTTTCACATTGTATATCATTTATGAAATCAATGAGTGATTTCTTTGGTTCTTCTTTTATACTGATAAAGCAAGCCAGGTTAACACTAGGCAGCCGCGTACGAGCCACAGACAAGCATTAAATAAATGCACAATCACTGGATATCTGTCTGTGGTCCGGATGCTGTGAGGAGATTCGTTCCCATGTCATTATTAGGAAAAGTACTGCGTCGTTACTATGCATTGCGTTGAATCTTATTGCTAGCAATGCTTGCTTGTACGTGAGAATTTCTCGGAATTAATGGTAATCGTATTGGGTTATTCTTAAAACATGATAAGAAAATATCTGAAAGCTCAGCCTCCGTTCTGTCTGGAGGACTGTCTGATTTATGGAAAGAAACGTGACAGGTGAATATTTGTCATGTTGTAGCCCGATATCGGAAATCCTACTTTTGCAAGAGCCTAATCTGTTGTGTGTATAATAAAAATAATGATGATAATAATATTAGTGAGTCTATGCATAATAATCAGGTTGAACAGCATGATGGAAGCGCGGAAGCTGTAGTTGCAAAGAAGGTGAAATCAATAGCAAAGTCAAATGCGTTTGAACAATTGGCTGATGGGTGGGAAGAAAAACTTCAGCATGGCAAATATGTGGCCCGTAGCAAACAAGCTGATGTAAACCAGAATCACAACTATTCGTGTCTACAGAGATCAGGGCTAAAGGTGAGATTGATACAGTGGACCAGCTAATATCTGGATGTAAAGTTTTTGCACCTGTAGTGTACAAATCAGGAAATGACAGGGTTGGTCAATATCTACATTGGATAATGTGTTGGCACTATAAACTTAAAACTTGACAAATGGTATAAGCACAACCCTGTGGCTGTAAATGAGCCAGAAAATATAACTATTCTTTTGGTCTTTGCAGTAGTACAGATCAGACCCTCAAAGCAAATAAACCAGATATTGTTGTGAAAGACCAAAACAATATAGTCTGTAAATAGATTGACATGATCGTACCCTGTGACAGAGGAGAAGCTAAAGGTGATTAACATGAAGTCTAGAAAGCCCCTAACGTTGCATGGAGCCCATCCTCCATGTGTGGACACTGATCGCCAATACATGAAGAGAGCAAATGGAGGAAGCGGATTGATAAGTGTGGAAGACTGAGTGCTTATCGAAGTCGAGAGCTTAATGAGATACCTCACCGAAAGAAAGGAAATCTTGCTAATGAGAATTAAGGATGAGGGAGTATTGAGAGCAGAGCAAAAAGGGAAATAAAGGAGGAACTACAAAAAGGATATGAAGAATTAAGCAACAAGGGCCTACACAATGAATTCCATCTAACCATAACAGAATTTGCTGGAATAAATAGGTGGGATTGACTGATGAAAGGAACACTAATAAAAGAGACAGAGAGCACTATACTGGCAGCGCAAGACCAAGATTTGGCCAGGAAACGCAGGGTCAACGTTAGGAATGAGAAATCTGTAAAAGAGTCGATGAAACCATTGCTCATATCACGAAAGAATGCCCTAGACCTGCCCCAAAACATTACCAGTTGTGGCCACACAATCAGGTACTGAACATGTTACATTGGAAACTGTGCGAAAAGTGGGGACTAGAGAGAGGCAAGATGTGGAATGAGCACATAACGGGGAACATGGAGGTGTCTGAGACTAGTAAAATCCTCTGGGATGCCCCAATCCAAATAGTTCAGGTGCTAGAGCTTGACAGACCGGACCTGGTGTTAGTGGACAAGGTGAACCTTATGTGCTATATAGTTGATACTGCATGCTCCTTCGACTCGGGAATTGTCAAAAAGGAAGGCGAAAACAGTGAGAGATACTACCCTCTTAAGTACGAAATAACAAGGCTATGGAATATGAAGAAGGTTAAAGTGTTAAATAAAATCAATACTTTTGAAAAAGATTCATTTGATATCTTGACATTTAATCATGCATTCCTTATTGACCTCCTCGTAACACATTTGGCAATATGATTTCTTCATGGGTTAAGAAAATAATGAATGAATTAAACGATAAAAGCTACTGGTGAAAACCTTATAGTGCTTGACCAAACAAAAGTTGAGTCGAGCTGAATCAAGCCTTAACTATAATTTTTTATACTCGCCAGCCATTTTAAAATGTAGATTTTCTTCAGTTTTTAAAAATTTTCATTAACTTTCTGAATGTTGGTTAAAATTGCATGTTAAAACATTCATGTTAAAACATTCATGCCTCGTCTGGCTTCCGTGCCGGTGGCACATAAAATACACCAATCCGACCGTGGCCGTTGCCAGCCTCGCCTGGCACCTGTGCAGGTGGCACGTAAAAAGCACCCACTACACTCACGGAGTGGTTGGCGTTAGGAAGGGCATCCATATGTAGAAACCCTGCCAGATAAGACTGGAGCCTGGTGCAGCCTTCTGGCTTCCCAGATCCCCGGTCGAACCGTCCAACCCATGCTAGCATGGAGAACGGACGTTAAACGATGATGATGATGATGATGATATATATATATGAACAAATACCAGATATATATATATATATATATGTGTGTGTGTGTATATATATGTGTATATATATATATGTGAGCGTGTGTGTATGGGGGTGTATATTCCTTTTTATATATATGTGTGTAGATATATGTGTGCATGTGCTTGCATGTTGGCATGTATGTATGTGTGTATTTGTATATATATATATATATATATATATATATATATATATATGTGTGTGTGTGTATGGATATATGTATGTGTGTATGTATGAGTATGTGTATGGGTGTGTACGTATATGTATGTATATGGGTGCATATATATATATATATATATATATATGTGTATGTGTGTATATGTGTATATATATATATATATATATATATAAGCGATAGTCTTCTTATTTACCTAAAACTCTATTCTATTATTCTATTTATTCTTTTATCTACTTTATCACTGATTCTTTTGACCACTCCCCTAAGAAAGACAGTTTGCGCCATGCCTACCCCAAAAAGTCCCCCCCACCACCACCACTTTAAATCTGCCTAAATGTATAAATGCCAAAACTATTCTTGTCACCAAGCTTCCTGATGATTTCTTTTGAATGAAACAGTTCTAGTCCTGTAGAAGCTCCTTCTATAAATTATATATATATATCATCATCATCATCATCATCATTTAGCGTCCGTTTTCCATGCTAGCATGGGTTGGACGGTTCTACTGGGGTCTGTGAAGCCAGAAGGCGTCATCAGGCCCAGTCAAATCTGGCAGTGTTTCTACGGCTGGATGCCCTTCCTAACGCCAACCACTCCGTGACTGTAGTGGGTGCTTTTTACGTGCCACCCGCACTGGTGCCAGACAGAGGTGGCAAACGGCCACGAACGGATGGTGCTTTTTATGTGCCACCGGCACGAGGGCCAGGCGATATATATATATACATACATACATACATACATATATATATATATATATATATATATATATATATATATATATATATATATATATATATATATATATATATATATATATATATATATATATATATATATATATATATATATGAGATTGAGTCAAAAGTAAGCATTATTTTGTAGATTTTTTGATTTATTAAAACAAGTTTTGGCAATTGTCTGATGATACAGACTTAGGCTTTCCCAGATGCATCGATAGATTAATATCGATATTTTTTCACCGCTGTTGCAATCATCTGAAATGGAAATGTCAAAGCGCGATATTCAAACAATTTTACTATTCAAATTCAAAAATGGATGTATATCAGCTGAAACTGCTCGCGATATCAACGAAATGTTTGGTGAAGAAATGATCAGTGAGTGGTCATCTCGAAAATGGTTTCAACGATTTCGCAGTGGAGCCCTGAGACCTGTAGAACATGAGTGTAGTAAACGCCCATGTATCATCGATGACGTTTAATTAAAACCCGTCATTGAGGAAGATCCACATAAAATCACTCGAGAACTGGTAAATAAATTTCAAGTTTGCTAGAAAACTGCCAGCGATCGGAAATTCAAAACATTTCGACAAATGGGTACCCTACGATTTCAATTGAAATCAGAAAATTTGTTCATCGCTTCTTCTCCGTAACTAGACCGATGCATTTCTCGACCGTATTGTATCCTGCGATGAAAAGTGGATTGTGTACACTAATAATAAAAAGAACGAACTTCGCAGTGGTTGCACCAAAATGAAGCATCGAAAAACTTCCCTAAACCTAAGTTCTTTAAAAAGAAGGTTATGGTGACCCTTGAGTAATAAACCTCGACGCGCATTAGAAAAATCGAATTTTTCCAATTTTATAAATTTTCATTAAATTTCTGAATGTTTATGATAAAATATTCATTGTATTAGAACATTTATTGTATATTTTCATTAAATGTTATTAATTTATAATTTACTTAAATGCCTTTCACTGTCTTATTTTTTTCTCAGAGACTGGGGAAACACCAAAACTGAGTATATACAATATGATGCAAAATAAAGGTAGGTGTCACTTTTAGCAAACTTTATGTGCGCTCATGTACATGGGCGCCCACAGACTTACACACAAATACACACAGACACTCACACACACACATACACACACACACACACATACACACACACACACACACACACAAATATACACACACTTGCTTGGAGAAACGCGAGCACACACACAAACACACATACACGCGCATACGCCCATATACACACATGAGTATTCATTCATATGTACATATGCATTCGCATGCTTGTGTGCATGCTTACCTATATGTGTGTATGTGTGTTTACGTGCGCCTGCATGTTCGTCCAAGCGTGTGTGTTTGTGTGCGTGTGCAAACTTGTGCGTGAGCTCCCATGTATAGATACGCTCATTCGCATCGCTATACAGATACACGCAAAGTTATATGAGACTGTCTACACATCCACATATAGAACTATATACTTGCATATTCACGCCCACCCCCTTCTACTTACACCCCAATATCCAAACCGATTTCTAATCATCACATCGTCTATTTCCTGCACTCCACGTGGTCAATTTCCTGTTCTTCATGTGACATTTTCCAACTAACTTTTACCCATACACCAATATCAAACCACGATATCGTGTGACCTTCCTCTACGAATCTCAGCCCAACGTACATCATCATCATCATAATCATTATCGTTTAACGCCCGCTTTCCATGCTAGCATGGGTTGGAAGATTTGACTAAGGGCTGGCGAACCAGATGGCTGCACCAGGCTTCAATCTTGATGTGGCAGAGTTTCTACAGCTGGATGCCTTTCCTAACACCAACCACTCCGATGCGTGTAGTGGGTGCTTTTATGTGCCACCGGCACGGGACCAGTCAGGCGGTACTGGCAACGACCTCGCTCGAATCTTTTACACATGCCACCGACACAGGGGCCAGTAAGGCGATGCTGGTAACGATCATACTCAAATGGTGTCTTTTACGTGCCACCGGCATGGAGGCCAGATAGCCACTCTGGCAACGATCACGCTCGGATGGTGCTCTTAATACTCTACTAGCACGGGACTCGAGTACCAGTAAGGCGACGCTGGTAACGATCACATTCGAATGGTGCCTTTTAAGTGCCACTTGCAGGGAAGCCGGTTAGCCGCTCTGTCAATGATCACACTCGTATGGTGCTCTTTGCACCCCGCTAGCACGGACGCCAGTCATCGAATTTGATTTTGATTTTAATTTCACTTGCCTCAACAGGTATTCGCAAGCAGAGTTTTGGTGTCCAAAGAAGGAAAAGTTACGAATAAGTGGGCTGGTTACGCTCCTGGCATAGGCCACGAGATTATGGTCTCATTTGGCTTGCCGGGTCTTCTCACGAACAGCATATTTCCAAAAGTCTCGGTCACTAGTCATTTCTTTAGTGAGGTCTAAATTTCGAAGGTCGTGCTTCACCACTTCATCCCAGGTCTTCCAGGGTCTACTTCTTCCACAGGTTCACTCAACCGCTAGGGTGTGGCACTTTTTCACACATCTATCCTCATCCATTCTCGCCACATGATCATACCAGCGTAGTCGTCTCTCTTGCACACCACATCTGATGCTTCTTAGGTCCAACATTTCTCTCATGGTACTCACACTCTGTCGAGTATGCACACTGACATTACACATCCATCGGATCATACTGGCTTCATTCCTTGCGAGCTTATGCATGTCCTCAGCAATCACAGCCCATGTTTCACTGCCATGTAGCATGGCTGTTCGTACACAAGCGTCATACAGTCTACCTTTTACTCTGAGCGAGAGGCCCTTTGTCACCAGCAGGGGTAAGAGCTCACTGAACTTTGCCCAAGCTATTTTTATTCTAGCAGCTACACTTTCAGCACACCCTCCCCCGCTACTGACCTGGTCACCTAGGTAACGGAAGCTATCAACTACTTCTAGTTTACCTCCCTGGAATGTGGCAGTTGTTCTCTGCACATTTTCAGTGCTTATTGCTCCCGAGCATCTGCCACATACAAAAGCTATCTTCCCCGTTAGCCTTCCTTTGATATTACTGCACCACTTATGTGTCCATAGCTTACACTGGGTACATCTTATAGAGTTTCTACCTACGCCTCTACTACAGATCGAGCAGGGCCATCTACCTGAAGAGATTTGTGGTTTGCCTGCCTTCCTACTTATTAGGACTTTGGTCTTAGCTAGGTTGACTCTAAGGCCCTTCGATTCTAATCCTTGTTTCCACACCTGAAACTTTTCCTCTAGTTCTGATAGTGACTCAGCAATTAGAACAGGGTCATCAGCATAAAGGAAGTCCCAGGGGCATCCTGTCTTGAATTCCTCCGTTATTGCTGGAGGACTATGATAAATAGGAGGGGGCTGAGGACTGAACCCTGGTGGAACCCTACCTCTACCCTGAATTCTTCAGTGTACTCGTTGCCAACCCTCACCTTAGTGACAGCGTCCCTGTACATGGCTTGCACGCCTCTCACTAACCATTCGCTATCCCTAGTTTTCTCAATGATCACCAGATAATGGATCGGGGGACCCTGTCAAAGGCTTCCTCCATGTCAACGAAAGCCCGGTACAGGGGCTTATCTTTGGCATGGTATTTTTCCTGCAGCTGTCTTACCAGGAATATAGCATCAGTGGTGTTTTTCCCTGACACGAAACCAAACTGCATCTCATCCAATCTGACTCTCTCCCTAATTAGTTGGGCTATGGCCGTCTCCGTAACCTTCATTACCTGATCCAACAGCTTGATACCACTGTAATTATTTGTATCTAAAGCATCACCTTTACCTTTGTAGCAGTTGACTATTATACTGCTACACCAGTCATTGGGTATGACTCCTTCGTGTATCACCTGGTTAACTTTACGTGTGACTAGGCTATAGCCGACACTGCCAGATATTTTGAGCATCTCTGCAGTAATTCCTGATGGACCGGGGGCTTTCCCTGTCTTCATACTCTTAATCGTTAATAACAATCAACTTCTGTCATTCAAATTCAAAATGGTTGACGACTAGGATCACGCTTGAATTTCAAGATTACCAACGAATTTGAATCAAACTCTTTTGATCCATTCATGTAACTCCCAATATATTGGTTGAGTGCCCTTCGTTCGTCTGTCCACTCCATCGTGTGTACATATATATATATGTGTGTGTGTGTGTGTCTGTGTGTGTGTGTGTGCGTGTATGTATATATATATATAAGTAAACGCTATGAAAAAATACCGTTAAATAAAGGGAAATTACTGTCTTATAACTCTGCTTGCCTGCGTGCTTGCCTGCGTACTTATACATCGCTCGCATTTTTCGTCATAAAAATTATATAAAAATACATAAAAAATATATAAAAATATATAAATTCTTCTTGGGACATAACATAGAAAGCATGTTCTATCTGTTTTCTTTAGGGGACCAAAAACGTAACAGAAATTTAGTCACATGTGGGCATGATCCGAAAAGCTCTGTCCTTGTATTTAGACATGTAGTAGGGTCTAAGCTGCTTTTCCAGATAAGCCATCTCTCCATGTCGCATAGACCGCACCTTCCGCTGCCGTTGGTATAGGGCTTACATCTGGCCAAACTCTATAACCACTAAAGACACCGTTTCGACGAAGAAATACGTGGGCCTTACAGAGGGTAATTTCAAGGCCAGGTTCAATAACCACACTTTGAGCTTTAGGCACTGGAACAAAAGAAAAGCGACACAATTATCTAATCATATTTGGTCTTTAAGAGATAAAGGTGTCGATTATAACATACAATGGAAGATTTTGGCCAGATGTAAGCCCTATACCAACGGCAGCGGAGGTGCGGTCTATGCGACATGGAGAGATGGCTTATCTGGAAAAGCAGCTTAGACCCTACTACATGTCTAAATACAAGGACAGAGCTTTTCGGATCATGCCCACATGTGACTAAATTTCTGTTACGTTTTTGGTCCCCTAAAGAAAACAGATAGAACATGCTTTCTATGTTATGTCCCAAGAAGAATTTATATATTTTTATATATTTTTATATATTTTTATGTATTTTTATATAATTTTTATGACGAAAAATGCGAGCGATGTATAAGTACGCAGGCAAGCAGAGTTATAACACAGTAATTTCCCTTTATTTAACGGTATTTTTTCATAGCGTTTTCAAATAGCCAGATAACCGAAGAGATGGTGTTGTGGATTTCCACTTCGGCATCTGAAACTCAGAGTTTTATCTTGACTACCGAGTAAAGTAACATATTATTGTATAGATAAATTTCCTCTATTTACATAATATTGAGGTCTCTTTCTTTCTTTTGATATCTTACCGTTTTATCAATATATATAAGTATATATATTCATATATAGTCAGTTGAGGTGTGTTCTATTAAGAACGTATACGAGTACAAATAGAGCTCGTTCACCCTTAGAATTCCCAAAATAGCCGGTAGTATTCGTATGATATGCTAGCAATTCTAGTCATAATGGATGCTGTAGTATGGAAATCTAGAATTACTTAACGGGGACACCAACTGAGTATCGCCTGAGGAGATACATATAGATCTTCTTATACAGGTAAATCGTTACAAAAAGTTATTTAAATGTAACTTTAAATACTGCATATACGAACATCTGTATGTATCGATATATTAGTAGGGATTAAAAAGCTGCCTAACTGGACTTACTCTTCTTTTTGATTCTTTTACTTTTTACTTTTACTTTTATATTCATATATATATATATATATATATATATATATATATATATATATATATATATATATATATAAATTCATATGCTCACACACACATATGTATTTATATATATACGTATGTATGTGCATATATATATGAATGTATTCATGTATGTATGTATGTATACATACTCATCACACACAGACACACACAGACACACACACACACAGCTATTCTTTTGTAAAGGAGCGTGGCCAAATGCTTAAGTTTTGCACTCACTATCGCTAGATCTACGTTCTGATTCCCAGATTGGGCAGCACGCTGTGTTTTTCAGTCCTACATTCTACCAGCCCCCACTTTCTGTCAGGGGCTCACTTAGCCATCGGGCGTGACATCATGTGTAGGCTAAAAGAATGCCTATGTGTATTGTAACCGGCAATGTGTCACATCTGATAGACAACACGCTTACACGTTCACATGTGTGCTATATTTATGCATACAGGGGCTGCAATAAGGGTGGAGCACTTGCAGAAAACAGCACTGCTTGGAACCGCTCGAATACTCCGGAAGGTGCTCGAAAAATAAGAGGTGTTATCTTAGTTCACTGGTAGTGAACAGCTAACACCGTAGTATACCTCTAGCGTTAGAAGCTGTGCAAAGGCAACAACAACAGCGACAACAACAATAATGAAATATTTTCACATTGAATCATAATTTTATAAGACTAGCCGGACCGACGGGCATTAGACGGGTATAAGACAGTTTATTTGGAAACCTGACGCTAGAATATTCAATATAAGCAACGCGTTCGAGAAAGATTCGTTTGATATCCTGCCATTTAATAAGGTATTGCTTATTGGCAAATATGATGTCTTTAGAATTTGAGAAAACAATTATTAATTTAATTTAATTTTCAAGCAGTAAACGTCCTTGACCCAAATAAATGTTGAGTCGGTCACAAACGAGCCTCGACAATAATTACCTGACTTCGCCGCGCAGTAGAAAAAAAACCATGAATAATTTCTATTAACTTTCTCAGATTGATTAAATTTGTATGTACTTTATGTTAAAACTAGCAGATTGGATGATGTGGCTGTAAAACCCGCTCTGTGTAAGCATTCGACTTGCTTGGGCACGCTTACGTTAAAAAACAATTTTAGAATGACATTTTTCTGTCAAAACGCTAAAAATAACTAACCAACAAAAAAACAAAAAACAAAAAAAAACAATACAACCAAGATTCAATAAAAATCAAAAAATTAAACAAAAATTGAAAGAAATAAATGAAATTTTCAAAAAGCAAAAACAACAAAAAGATAATAAGTAAAAGTTCATTATTGTAAGCTGCTTGCACTCTCATGCATACTTACTTACAATTATAAAGTGTATGCCTGTGTGGATTTGCGCTCCTTATAAGGATTCCTTAGAAGCTCAGGAAGTTTGGGGGTTTTCCGCTGGCCTCTATATTTAGTTCAGCGGAGCAGGAAACGTTGTAGTTAAACAGACACGGACAAGATTGAATTCTTCCATGAACAAATACCAGATGTGGTATGTCAGTATGTGAGGCTTCCCTATTAAATGGGGGTCTCCTAATAATTGGGGTGCACTTGGATGTACTGTAGAATGTTTAAGGTGAAGGTGCGCAAGCGTACATCCATATGCTTGCGTATGGGTATATAATCATGAGTGTGCATGTATGTATGTATGTGTGAACGCGCGCATACGTTTCTCAGTATGCGTGAACATATATTTATGTGTGTGTGTGTATGTAATAGTCTGTGTGTGTGTGGAGTAGCGTGTTCATATTATCCTTATAAAGCAGCATTGCATCACGTCATTTTTTGTAAAAGAACGGTGAGTGCAGTGAAAACGATAAATAAGAGTGATTGCTGATCGATAACTACTAATTATTTTTGAAAAGATAAAAACTTAATCTGTTCGATCAGATTTAAATAAATACAATGGAGAAGAGCGAATACCAAAATTAAGGGAAATAATAAGATAAAATATTTTCAGAGTTGTCTCCGATAAAATATTTACCATTGCGGGATAAAATGATAAGAAAAGCCAAGCATATAGATACAATTATCTCGGTAACCATGGGAGCTACGGAAGAAACACAAAGCCAAGCAACACCACCGGCTCATTCTACACATTAATTTTTCGCGCAATTCCATCCAGCTGTTTGACCGTGAATCCCAAGACAAGAAAATATACAGGAAAGAATCGCCCATGTCCAATTTATATGTATAGATATACATTGTATTATAGCACGTTATATATATATTCACACACACACACACACACACACACACACACACACACACACATATATATATATATATATATATATATATATATATATATATATATATATATATATATCTATATATATTGATTAAATTTGAATTATTCATAATTTTCTTTAATGTCTGTCCCTGTCTTATTTGTTTCTAGAGAATGGTCAAGTACTCAAGCATGGATATGTTCCGGTAAACTATGAAGGTAGGAATCACTTTAAGATAATTTCTTGTGAGGAAACATTAAGCGCATTGCATAAATGTTGGATGAGTTTCTTAAGTGGCTTTAATACAATGATTGTGGAGGATGACAAATCCTACATGTTGGACCCTTAGTCACTTTATCGGGTCTACTGTTCTGCTTTTTTTTTGCAAATTTGCGAATAAGCCACCTTTATTATTTATAATTTTCACATTGTATATCATTTATGAAATCAATGAGTGATTTCTTTGGTTCTTCTTTTATACTGATAAAGCAAGCCAGGTTAACACTAGGCAGCCGCGTACGAGCCACAGACAAGCATTAAATAAATGCACAATCACTGGATATCTGTCTGTGGTCCGGATGCTGTGAGGAGATTCGTTCCCATGTCATTATTAGGAAAAGTACTGCGTCGTTACTATGCATTGCGTTGAATCTTATTGCTAGCAATGCTTGCTTGTACGTGAGAATTTCTCGGAATTAATGGTAATCGTATTGGGTTATTCTTAAAACATGATAAGAAAATATCTGAAAGCTCAGCCTCCGTTCTGTCTGGAGGACTGTCTGATTTATGGAAAGAAACGTGACAGGTGAATATTTGTCATGTTGTAGCCCGATATCGGAAATCCTACTTTTGCAAGAGCCTAATCTGTTGTGTGTATAATAAAAATAATGATGATAATAATATTAGTGAGTCTATGCATAATAATCAGGTTGAACAGCATGATGGAAGCGCGGAAGCTGTAGTTGCAAAGAAGGTGAAATCAATAGCAAAGTCAAATGCGTTTGAACAATTGGCTGATGGGTGGGAAGAAAAACTTCAGCATGGCAAATATGTGGCCCGTAGCAAACAAGCTGATGTAAACCAGAATCACAACTATTCGTGTCTACAGAGATCAGGGCTAAAGGTGAGATTGATACAGTGGACCAGCTAATATCTGGATGTAAAGTTTTTGCACCTGTAGTGTACAAATCAGGAAATGACAGGGTTGGTCAATATCTACATTGGATAATGTGTTGGCACTATAAACTTAAAACTTGACAAATGGTATAAGCACAACCCTGTGGCTGTAAATGAGCCAGAAAATATAACTATTCTTTTGGTCTTTGCAGTAGTACAGATCAGACCCTCAAAGCAAATAAACCAGATATTGTTGTGAAAGACCAAAACAATATAGTCTGTAAATAGATTGACATGATCGTACCCTGTGACAGAGGAGAAGCTAAAGGTGATTAACATGAAGTCTAGAAAGCCCCTAACGTTGCATGGAGCCCATCCTCCATGTGTGGACACTGATCGCCAATACATGAAGAGAGCAAATGGAGGAAGCGGATTGATAAGTGTGGAAGACTGAGTGCTTATCGAAGTCGAGAGCTTAATGAGATACCTCACCGAAAGAAAGGAAATCTTGCTAATGAGAATTAAGGATGAGGGAGTATTGAGAGCAGAGCAAAAAGGGAAATAAAGGAGGAACTACAAAAAGGATATGAAGAATTAAGCAACAAGGGCCTACACAATGAATTCCATCTAACCATAACAGAATTTGCTGGAATAAATAGGTGGGATTGACTGATGAAAGGAACACTAATAAAAGAGACAGAGAGCACTATACTGGCAGCGCAAGACCAAGATTTGGCCAGGAAACGCAGGGTCAACGTTAGGAATGAGAAACCTGTAAAAAGTCGATTAAACCATTGCTCATATCACGAAAGAATGCCCTAGACCTGCCCCAAAACATTACCAGTTGTGGCCACACAATCAGGTACTGAACATGTTACATTGGAAAATGTGCGAAAAGTGGGGACTAGAGAGAGGCAAGATGTGGAATGAGCACATAACGGGGAACATGGAGGTGTCTGAGACTAGTAAAATCCTCTGGGATGCCCCAATCCAAATAGTTCAGGTGCTAGAGCTTGACAGACCGGACCTGGTGTTAGTGGACAAGGTTAACCTTATGTGCTATATAGTTGATACTGCATGCTCCTTCGACTCGGGAATTGCCAAAAAGGAAGGCGAAAACAGAGAGAGATACTACCCTCTTAAGTACGAAATAATAAGGCTATGGAATATAAAGAAGGTTAAAGTGTTAAATAGAATCAATACTTTTGAAAAAGATTCATTTGATATCTTGACATTTAATCATGCATTCCTTATTGACCTCCTCATAACACATTTGGCAATATGATTTCTTCATGGGTTAAGAAAATAATGAATGAATTAAACGATAAAAGCTACTGGTGAAAACCTTTTAGTGCTTGACCAAACAAAAGTTGAGTTGAGCTGAATCAAGCCTTAACTATAATTTTGTATACTCGCCAGCCATTTCAAAATGTAGATTTTCTTCAGTTTTTAAAAATTTTCATTAACTTTCTGAATGTTGGTTAAAATTGCATGTTAAAACATTCATGTTATTATAAACTTTATTATAAATATTGGCTAAATGTTCATTGTTTAATATTTGTTTAATGTCTGTCCCTGTCTTATTTATCGTTAGGGCCTAGCATAATATTAGACGAGGAGGCTGATTCCAGACCAGTATCAAATGAAGGTAGGTGTCATTTAAAATTAAATTCATGCGAGGCAATATCAAGAGAATTCCAACTTTTGCATCAGGTTTTTCTGTCGTTTTATGGCAATGATTGTTGACGCTGACACATCCTACCTGTAATACATGTTCCTCATTTAAAAAATAATCCATTTCAGGGGACAGCAAATCAAAACCAAAGAACTACCGACCAATCTCACTGACATCACACATTATCAAGGTCTTCGAAAGAATAGTTCGTGGAAAACTGGTTGAGTTCCTGGAATCCAACAATCTGATGAATTGCAACCAGCATGGATTCAGGTTAGGTAGATCATGTCTTTCCCAACTACTGGCACACCATGACCAAATCCTAGAAAATCTAGAGAATGGATTTAACACAGATGTTATTTACCTCGACTTTGCCAAGGCATTTGACAAGGTAGATCATGGCATCCTGGGTCACAAACTTCGAAAGCTAGGAGTAGGAGGAAAAGTTGGTACATGGATACATGAGTTCCTTACAAATAGAACTCAAACAGTCACTGTGAATGGAACCCATTCAACACCATCACCTGTGACCAGCAGTGTTCCTCAGGGTACAGTACTCGGCCCAATCCTGTTTCTCATCCTCATCTCTGACATAGATGAAGATACAACCAGCAATGTCTCATCCTTTGCTGATGACACCAGGGTCATGAGACAAATCAAAGACGAGGTGGATACAGAGGCCTTACAAAAGGACCTGACCACCATATATAAATGGCAGGAAACAAACAACATGTTGTTCAATGATAAGAAGTTTGAACTAATTCGCTACGGAACAGATCAAGATCTGAAAAATACAACAAACTACAGAAACCCATCAGGACAACAAATAATGGAAAAACAGTATGTGAAAGATTTAGGCATCCACATGGGAACCAACCTAAAATTCAGAGAACACCTTGACTCAGTCTGTCTTACTGCAAGAAAGTACAGCGGGTGGATCTTGCGCACCTTCAAATCAAGAGATACCTCAACAATGAAAACCCTCTGGAACAGTATGATACTTCCGAGGATTGACTACTGTTCTCAGTTGTGGTCACCAACAACAAAGGGCCAACTATCTAAGATGGAATCGCTCCAAAGAAATTTTACCTCATACTTCTCAGAAACGAGGGACCTGGACTATTGGCAAAGACTCAAAACCTTGAGGATGTACTCAATAGAAAGAAGATTTGAGCGATACCGAATTATATACATTTGGAAAATGATAGAGCAGAAGGTGCCAAACTTTGGTATCAAAACCTACCACTCACTGCGCCACGGAAGACGCTGCCAGCTGCCACCAATCAACAAAAAGGCTGGCCAGGCAGCAAAAACCCTGCGAGAATCAAGTCTGTTGGTTCGAGGAGCACAACTATTCAACTCCATTCCGGTACATGTCAGAAATCTATCAGGATGCAGTGTGGAATCATTCAAATTGCAGCTGGATAGATACTTAAGCACCATTAGAGATGAACCCCATCTTCCAGGATATACACAACGAGCACAAACTGACTCAAACTCGCTCCTACACATGTCAAAATTAAACAGAGAATACAACCTGGCAACCACACCAGACTCTGAGGGTGGAGTCTTCGACTTGGCCTGAGCATGGACTCAAACTCAAATGAAATGAAATGAAATTCTTTATCACTTTAGCTAATATCGTCCAGTATACTCTACCTCATCATCATCTTCATAATTTAACATCAGCTTTCCATGCTGGCATGCGTTAGACGGTTTGACAGAGGTGGCCAGCTGAAGTGCTGCCAAGACTCCAAGTCTGCTATGACATGATTTCTACTGTCGGTGTTATTTATTCTGCATTACAGGCGTTTCGTTTGCTTAGAAGAATTAAAACGTCTTGACAAACGTGTAAGGAGTTCCGATGAGACATTTTTCAAAGAATAGGAAAGAATAATACAGATCTAGAACAGCACAGACAGTGTCGGGGAAAGAAACGGAGATACGCACACATACGCGCGCGCACACATGTACACATGTACACGTTGAAATGGAAAAATGGATAATATACATACTTCAATATATACTCTAAACACAATTGAATAAATACTAACACACACACACATGCACAAAGAAACATTATAGATAGATAGATAGATAGATAGATAGATAGATAGATAGATAGATAGATAGATAGACAGATAGATAAGTGCTCTACTGTGGATGTAGTGTTTTCACTGTTATTTCTTGCGATGCTGGTGCTACCTTATAGCCTTAGTCACTTCAGTGACGTCTATAGTTCTGGATTTTCACTTATACCAGGTATAACATCAGCTTGCGATTTCTTCAGCAATTCTTATATACAGACAAAGCGATCCAGCTTAACACTAGGCAGCCTGGTAAGAGCAACTGATGTGTATTAATTTCGTGTGAAATCGCTGGTGATCTATCTATGTCCCCGACATTGTAACAGAGCTTTCCAAATACATAACAAAAACAGCAGGACTTACAAACACATATAACATGCAGAAAATTGCACTACTAGGCACTGCAAACATCCTACGCAGAACGCTTTCCATACAGTAACCATCAGAGCATCACAACAAATCACAGCACATACCCAAGGCACACAGAGCTGCGCTCGGTAGTGAAGTGATAGCACGCTATAAAAATAAAACTACTGAATAATAATAATAATAATAATAATAATAATAATAATAATAATATTGTTGTATCTAAAAATGTGTGTGGTGATATCAAGAAAAAGAAATATAATGAGATTGACAAAAGAAATTATTTATGGTGGAAAAGAAGAATACAGGCGGGGTTAGGTATGCTCTAGAAGGACATTTCTGGTTTGGTCGGGAAAGAGAAGGGGGAGTTTATTAGCGAAGAAAAATACATGGCACTGAACAGGAGGTATGGTATTTAGAGAAGTGGCCTGAAACTGGTAATGGAGGAACTGAAACGGCGTTACGTTGCAGAGAAAGCAAAGATCGTAAGATACAACCAAAGACTGAAGGTCCACCAACGGAAAAGGATATTCAGTGTAGATCAGAAGAGATTCTACAAAGGAATGACCGCTGGACACTTTGCAACAAGCATGTGCTTGACAGAGCAAAAAAGTGGTACGAACATAAACCCGAACGCATTATCGAAAATGATAATGCAAAGAACCTATGGGATTTTATGATTCAGTGCGTCCATGACATAGAGAGTAGGTAGCCAGACATAGTTTTAATTGAGAAAGAAAGCAAATGATGCTGGATCATAGATATAGCAAGCCCAGCTGACAACAAAGAAGAAAGAAAAATCAGTAGATATGACAGGTTAGCTTGGGAGGTTAAGCAGTTGTGGTCGATGAACAAGGTGCTAGTAGTAAAAATAATTGTTAGAGCCCTGCGAACAGGGAGTATAAATCTTGAGAAGTACATGGAACAAATAGGGGCTGCAATAAGTGTAAATCACTTGCAGAAAACAGTACTGCTTGGAACCACTCGAATACTCCGGATGGTGCTCGAAAAATTAGGGGTGTTACCTTAGTTCACTGGTAGTGGACAGCTAGCACCGTAGTACATCTCCAGCTTTAGAAGCTATGCAATGACAAAAAACAACAACAATAATAATAATAATAATAATATAACGTCTTTACATGGAAACTTTTATATAAGACTATCAAGGTCTATGCAAATTCCATGGTGTCTGCTCATTTGGAAACCTTATAATTAGAAGGAAGGTTTTAGAAAAAGGGTCTTTTGATATCTTGCCATTTAATAAGGTATTGCTTATTGTCCTTTGTGTAACACTTTTGGCAACTTTGATGTTGGTTACAGTTCAAGAAAAATTCTTTGAATTAAATACAAAAATATCAATGGTCAAGCAGTAAATGTGCTTGTCGCAACAAAATGTTGAGTGGAGTTGAAACGAGCCTTGACTCTAATTCTGTAACGTCCCCGTGCGTTAAACAAATGGAAATTTATCAAGTTTGAAATTCGCATTAAGTTTCTTAAACTTGGTTCAAATTGAATATAATTTATAGTAAAAAAATATTCATTGTATTGTAACCGTTATTATATATATCGATGAGTCCAAATTCCGCCTAAGTCAACTTTTCCTTTCATCTTTTCGGGGCCGATAAATTAAGTACCAGTTACGCACGTAACCCTTCCCCCAAATTTTGAGCCCTTGTGCTTCCGGTAGAAAGGTTTGTATATATATATATATATATATATATATCAATTAAATGTTACTCATATATTAATTTTGTTAAATGACTGTCTCTGTCTTATCGATTTTCAGGAAGAGAGAGAGAATCACAGCCGAATGAAAACATTCCTGCTTCAATTGAAGGTAGGAGTCATTTAAAACCCATCTTCATGCCAGGCAACATGAATCGCATTCAATATTTTACGTCAGGTTTTTAAATATCTTTAGTACAAAGATTTGCTGGCATGCGTTAAATTGAGTGGCAGAAGCTGGTCAAGTGAAGAGCTGCCCAGACCCATGGCTGTTTTGCCATTGTTCCTACGGCTAGTGTTATTTATTGTAGATTTCGGGCGTTTCATTTGCTTAGAGGAATTAAAACGTTCTACGGTTTAGGCAGACCGTAACGAAGTTAATTTTAGAGATTTTTAGACAAAGTAGCACAAACAGCACCGAAAAAGGAAAGATAGATACGCACACACACATACACACACGCACACATATACACATACACACACGCACACATATACACATACGCACACACACAAGGGATGCAAACACACATAATCATACTACAATATATAATATAATACCCTTTGATTAAATACACATACGCACACTCACACCACACACACTCACACATATATTGAACTGTATTTATAAAAATAGAATTATAATAAAGGGCGCTGAATTGGCAACACTTGTACGCTAGAAATAGATGCTAATTGGACTACAAACTACTTCAATTATACGTCTGTTACTACAAGGTTGTATGCGAGGAAACTGGACAGAAAGAATTAACAAAGTATTGTGGACAGCCCTATATCTTATGTATATATTCGTACTTGTACGACTGTATATCTATGTTATGTGTATATATCTCTCAATTATTTATGAATGGTTTACCCTCCTGTGGATTGGAATGCATTTCTATTATCGCAGACCCTGAAATCTTAAGATGGGCAAATGTCTTTTACTGTAGCCTGCGGCCGATCAAACATTATGAGTGGACTTTCAGTTTCCGTTTACCAAGTCCACTCATAATGTTTGATCGGCCACAGGCTACAGTAAAAGATATTTGCCTATCTTGAGATTTCAGGGTTTGCGATAATAGAAACGCATTCCAATCCACAGGAGGGTAAACCATTCATAAATAATTGAGAGATATATACACATAACATAGATATACAGTCGTACACATAAAAAGATACACATAACATATATATACAGTCGTACAAGTACGAATATATACATAAGATATAGGGTTGCTTGATGTAGGAGGAATGATGGAGGATAATTTGGGGCGAAAGAGTCAGCAGAAGTTCGCAATTACCTTCTGCTGGAGTCGCATGGAGCTTACGTGTTTCACTCATAAACATACACATCGCCTGGTCTGGGATTTGAACTCGCGATCCCTCGACCACGAGTCTGCTGCCCCAACCACTAGGCCATGTGTCTCCACATATTTATTTGTATACATACTCATATATATGAATATATATATATATACATATGTATGCATATGTGTATATATATATATATATATATATATATATATATATATATATATATATATATATATATATATATATATGTATAAATATATATGTATATAAGCAAAAATATATATGTACATATATATAAATGAGTGTATATATACAAATATATATATGTATATATATGCGTCTGTATGTATGTATGTATGTAGATAGATAGATTGGTAGATTGGAGTTATATCATGGGCAAGATTTGTTTTGACTGTTATTTCTAGCAATGCTGGTGTAAGCTAGAACCCTTACTCAGTTTAGTGGCATCTATAGTTCTGCCTTCCACTTCTAAATTGCGGATAAGCCACCTTATAAAGTTATTATTTTCAAATTTACCATTCATGAAAGCAGAGTGAGATTACTACTGTAAACCTTTTAAACAGACAGGGGAAGCCAGCTTAAGACTAGAGCAATGGGTAAGAGCCACTGACGAGCCTGAATCAGATGCGAAATCACTGATAATCTCTCTATGTCTCGGATGCTGTAGTGTGCATGCCTCCCTTATCTGTCATAAGATAAGTGCTTTATCGTAGCTAAGAGATGTTTTGGCTGTTATTTCTAGCAATGCATAATTGGACGTGAACATTTCAGGGAATTAATTGACAACTTGTTAGGTTGTTTCTGATAACTTTATCCAAAAGAGTTGAAAGTATAGACATTGTTTTGTTTGTAACAAAAGATAATCGCACATCTGCTAATCTTTGAAAAGTGAAGGACTGATTTAGAATAACTAGCGAAACCCATGAAAATTTGATGGGTTTTAACTCTAGGGGTTATCTCTGAAAACTGTGTTTTGTCTGTATCAAATGACAGTCTCTCATCTTATCATTGAAATGTGAAGGAAATTGGAATACGGTGACTAGTTAAATCTCATTATATATACATTTTATATACTTTATGCACGATTTTATTGAATAAATACACAGAACTCTCCCTCTTTCTCTCTCACTCTTCGCTTTACCCTCTTTTTCTCGGTGCGTTTTTCTTTTACTCTTAGCTTTTAGCTTTTAATGTATGGCTGTGAATGCGGAACCTTACACCGCCATCATGTGAAGAAATGGGAGGCATTTCACATCAATTGTCCCCAACGAATTTTCTGCATTTCTTATAAAGATAAGGTCCCACGCACAGAAATTCCCCAGCAATGACAAATATTCAGTGTTGAAGCCATCATCCACCGCCGTTTTCAAAGATGGGTCGGTCAGGTGTTCAGGATACTTCACAATCGTTTAGCGAAAATGGCCTCCTTCAGAGCACTATCAATTGGTGTTCGGCCGTACAGGGGACCCCAGAAAATGTTCAGGGTCCGTCTTAAGCATCTTCACAACTCCTGCAACATTCAACCGGCACAATTTGAACACATTGCTTTGAACCGGCAAACTTGGTGCACCTTCTGTGACGAAGGAGCCGCACTCTTTTGAACTAATCCAGCGTAAGAAACTTGATGAAAAGTGACGTCATCTCAGACTCACCACCAATATAATGGACAACTTCCTTTATCATCTCTGCTCAAGGACATCCCATTCCAGGATCGGACTGTTTTCACATCTATCAACTCACAAAATGGAGGATAATACTCGTAGAGGACCTAAAAGTGTAGCCTGTGTTATGTCTGTATCAAAAGATATTCGCTTTTCTGTTAATTATTGTAAAGTGACGGGTTGTCTGATATAGCGTAAGTAGCGAGACTCGTGAGTAATTCACGTAAAATAATTGGACTATTTCAGAAAACTTTATCCTACAACACCTGAAATCTTAGCCTGTGTCGTTTCTGTATCAAAAGATAGTTGATCGTCAGTATCTTACTGTAAAGTGAAGTATTGTCTCACGTCTAGAATCTAGCGGGACCTGTGAATATTTCACATGTTGCAGTCTGATATTTGCAATTTTTCTTTTCCAACAGTCTAATCTATTGTGTGTATAAAATAATAATAATAATAATAATAATAATAATAATAATAATAATAATAATAATAATAATAATAATAACAATAACCATCAGAGCATCACAACAAATCACAGCACATACCTAAGGCACACAGAGCTGCGCTCGGTAGTGAAGTGAAAGCACGCTATAAAAATAAAACTACTGAATAATAATAATAATAATGATAATAATAATAATAATAATAATATTATAACAAGTATAAATATAACAAGTAACTGCAGAATATGTGGAGATGGACAAGAAACAATAAATCATATTATCTCTGGCTGCCCAGTCCTGGCTAAGAAGGAATATATTCACAGACATGGCAGAGTTGGAACCTACATACACTGGAAGCTATGCCAACATTATGGAATAACAAGAGAAAAAATATGGTATAGGCACACACGAGAAAAGGTCACCGAAACGAGAAAGCAACCATACTCTGGGATATGCCGATACACACAGATAGAGAAATTAAGGCCAACAGACCAGATATAGTTGTCAGAGATCATGAAGAAAAAAAATGCTTTCTAATTGATGTATCAATACCGGCAGATGACAACGTGTCTTTAAAAGAAATGGAGAAATTTTCAAAATACAAAGACCTGGAAATAGAGGTAACCAGAATGTGGAATCTAAAAACAGAAACAATTCCTATCATAGTAGATTCATCAGGCATGATAAAAAATATTCAGACAAATACATAACAAAAACACCAGGACTTACAAACACATATAACATGTAGAAAATTGCACTACTAGGCACTGCACACATCCTACACAGAACACTTTCCATACAATAACCATCAGAGCATCACAACAAATCACAGCACATACCCAAGGCACACAGAGCTGCGCTCGGTAGTGAAGTGAAAGCACGCTATAAAAATAAACTACTGAATAATAATAATAATAATAATAATAATAATAATAATAATAATAATAATAATAATAATAACAATAATAATAATAATTCATGTACTGAAAAGAGCATTATCGCTGTGAAAACCACATCCATCCATGAATTTATTTGTTTATTAATTTTTAAATACATATTTTATCTGTGAATTTGCGCGTGTAATTTGGGAATGCATACAATGAGCTTCTCTGCCCAAGGTGTATGGAAAACATTCGGCGAGAAACGGAAGAAAATTTGAAGAAAGAAGGAAAAAACATAATAATAATAATAATAATAATAATAATAATAATAATAATAATGATAATAATAATAATAAACCAGTAATGATGATAATAATAATAATTATAATAATGATAATAATAATAATAATGATGATGATGATGATGATGATGATGATGATGATGATGATGATGATGATGATGATGATGGTGATGGTGGTAGTGGTGGTGGTGGTGATGGTGGTGATGGTGGTGGTGATGATGATGATGATGATGATGATGATGAAAATATTGTTGTATCTAAAAATGTGTGTGGTGATATCAAGAAAAAGAAATATAATGACATTGACAAAAGAAATTATTTATGGTGGAAAAGAAGAATACAGGCGGGGTTAGGTATGCTCTAGAAGGACATTTCTGGTTTGGTCGGGAAAGAGAAGGGGGAGTTTATTAGCGAAGAGAAATACATGGCACTGAACAGGAGGTATGGTATTTAGAGAAGTGGCCTGAAACTGGTAATGGAGGAACTGAAACGGCGTTACGTTGCAGAGAAAGCAAAGATCGTAAGATACAACCAAAGACTGAAGGTCCACCAACGGAAAAGGATATTCAGTGTAGATCAGAAGAGATTCTACAAAGGAATGACCGCTGGACACTTTGCAAGAAACATGTGCTTGACAGAGCAAAAAAGTGGTACGAACATAAACCCGAACGCATTATCGAAAATGATAATGCAAAGAACCTATGGGATTTTATGATTCAGTGCGTCCATGACACAGAGAGTAGGTAGCCAGACATAGTTTTAATTGAGAAAGAAAGCAAATGATGCTGGATCATAGATATAGCAAGCCCAGCTGACAACAAAGAAGAAAGAAAAATCAGTAGATATGACAGGTTAGCTTGGGAGGTTAAGCAGTTGTGGTCGATGAACAAGGTGCTAGTAGTAAAAATAATTGTTAGAGCCCTGCGAACAGGGAGTATAAATCTTGAGAAGTACATGGAACAAATAGGGGCTGCAATAAGTGTAAATCACTTGCAGAAAACAGTACTGCTTGGAACCACTCGAATACTCCGGATGGTGCTCGAAAAATTAGGGGTGTTACCTTAGTTCACTGGTAGTGGACAGCTAGCACCGTAGTACATCTCCAGCTTTAGAAGCTATGCAATGACAAAAAACAACAACAACAATAATAATAATAATAATATAATGTTTTTACATGAAAACTTTTATATAAGACTATCAAGGTCTATGCAAATTCCATGGTGTCTGCTCATTTGGAAACCTTATAATTAGAAGGAAGGTTTTAGAAAAAGGGTCTTTTGATATCTTGCCATTTAATAAGGTATTGCTTATTGTCCTTTGTGTAACACTTTTGGCAATTTTGATGTTGGTTACAGTTCAAGAAAAATTCTTTGAATTAAATACAAAAATATCAATGGTCAAGCAGTAAATGTGCTTGTCGCAACAAAATGTTGAGTGGAGTTGAAACGAGCCTTGACTCTAATTCTGTAACGTCCCCGTGCGTTAAACAAATGGAAATTTATCAATTTTGAAATTCGCATTAAGTTTCTTAAACTTGGTTCAAATTGAATATAATTTATAGTAAAAAAATATTCATTGTATTGTAACCGTTATTATATATATCGATGAGTCCAAATTCCGCCTAAGTCAACTTTTCCTTTCATCTTTTCGGGGCCGATAAATTAAGTACCAGTTACGCACGTAACCCTTCCCCCAAATTTTGAGCCCTTGTGCTTCCGGTAGAAAGGTTTGTATATATATATATATATATCAATTAAATGTTACTCATATATTAATTTTGTTAAATGACTGTCTCTGTCTTATCGATTTTCAGGAAGAGAGAGAGAATCACAGCCGAATGAAAACATTCCTGCTTCAATTGAAGGTAGGAGTCATTTAAAACCCATCTTCATGCCAGGCAACATGAATCGCATTCAATATTTTACGTCAGGTTTTTAAATATCTTTAGTACAAAGATTTGCTGGCATGCATTAAATTGAGTGGCAGAAGCTGGTCAAGTGAAGAGCTGCCCAGACCCATGGCTGTTTCGCCATTGTTCCTACGGCTAGTGTTATTTATTGTAGATTTCGGGCGTTTCATTTGCTTAGAGGAATTAAAACGTTCTACGGTTTAGGCAGACCGTAACGAAGTTAATTTTAGAGATTTTTAGACAAAGTAGCACAAACAGCACCGAAAAAGGAAAGATAGATACGCACACACACATACACACACGCACACATATACACATACACACACGCACACATATACACATATGCACACGCACACACACACACACACACAAGGGATGCAAACACACATAATCATACTACAATATATAATATAATACCCTTTGATTAAATACACATACACACACTCACACATATATTGAACTGTATTTATAAAAATAGAATTATAATAAAGGGCGCTGAATTGGCAACACTTGTACGCTAGAAATAGAGGCTAATTGGACTACAA